>NW_019104159.1:38359-129949 GCF_001856785.1 Myzus persicae | reverse complement strand
CTTGGTAATTTTTTAGTAATACAATATATAATAGCTGGGCATTTACTTTATGCTTAAAAGTGGTAAAGGTGTGAAAGGAATAATGCAGTGGCTTATTCATAGATTATAGATAGTTTATTCAAAGTATAGTCCAATATAATATTCTACTGTTTAATTTTTTATTAACATAATTACATATTATTATGAAACTATTGTACATTTTTAATCTCTATAACTTCATAATGTAGGTTGTATTAATTATTAGAATTTAACTTAACTTAATTAATTACTATTTTTTGCTTATAAATAATATATATAAATATATAATTACAGTTAATATATCGGAAACAAATAATATGTCACCATAATAATGAATGAGTAATAATTATAAAAACTATAATACCTATATAATATTATTACAGATAGGTATACTAATATAAGTTATTATAATAATATTAATATATTTGTTTATTCAGATTCTTTAATTGTGTGCAAAATTGGCAAAGCTACTGATTGCTCATCACTTATCTTTAGAATAATACACTTACAGCGAATATTTGAAAACGGACAATGGACCAAATCAGAGTTCAAATTATTTTTGATCAAAAATATGCCAAGATCGGAACTTGAAATAGGTTTGTCATAGAGTGATGTCTCATATTTATCAAATCGGTACCCTATTAAAATCACTTCACCATCTATTGTTTCGATAATATTTACAACTTTTAATATATGTTTTTCAGTATTTTGTTCAAAACAATCCTTTTCGTTAATACAAATTTCAGTATTTTTTATTTTCAGTGTCTTAAATTGTTTATAATTAGTGTATGTTTTTGATAATGTAGTAGTAACAGGCCCATTATGGTGAATATTTTTTAAAATAAAATAAATACCTGATTCTTCAACTGATTTTCCATATTTATTATATTCAGTATACCTCTTAACAGCTTGCTGAAGTGGCTGATGACTTTTTCTTACATACTTTTTTAATGTTGACATATGGTTTTCAAATGGGAAACAACTGCAATTGTCCAACGGACCGAAATTTTTGTAGTCATCGCAAATGTGTTGAAGTGCGTGAATATTATGTGAAATATGTTCAATGCCGTATATTTTACCAAAAGTTTTAATAAAATATTCTAATATTTTTTGACAAAAATTTAAGTAACGGTCACTCATTACGTTAGGAGTCAATAATAATGTCATACTAACATGCAAACAAAGAAAATTATTATAACATTGTTTGTTTATAATGTTTTTTAAGACGATAGGACCAAAATACAATAAAAATGCCCGAAACTCGTTTGCTTTCCACCTATTTACTTCGTCAACACCTCGTGGTTTCCGCTGAAAGTCTTTAGGCATACACTTTTTAAACGATATTAATAAAATACTAAGAGTAGTGCTATTTCTGTTACCGATTCTATTAGTCAATGGTCCTTTTAACCATAGGTTAATTAATTTTCTAGTTACACCTAGACAAACTAGATGCATATAATCTAGGGAAAATGATTTGATTATATCTATACCAGGAATTTCAGTTAAAATGGAAAGAGTAGAGCAATCGGTGTGGTGTTCCTCATTTTGCCTTGAAATGAAATTTTCATGTGTTCTCTTTGTACAATTCAAATCGGGAAAACATATTCTATGGTTTTTAGAATCTCCTTCAACCATACAACGAGAACATGAAAAGTATCCGGCGTGACCCTTAGTTTTCAAAACGTACGATTTTGCAGGAACATCGCATGCAAAAACCTCCAAAACTACTTTTTTTTCATATAATACACCAGACTTATTTAATATTTCAATTCCATTTAATATTAAATTTCGTATTTCTTTAACAAAATCGTCTAAAAAATCATTGCTGTTGTTTGGTTTCTCATTTCCCCAATATAGCCCAATCGGAAATACATTATTATAATAGGGTCTAATATAACACAAGATTGGCCAAAAAGTGCTTTTCGAGCTTTTAGTTAATGGAAGGCCATCGATTCCTACAACTAATTTTATTACATCCATAGTGTCATCAATATAATTCTGTATAATACCATTGCGTACACCAAAATGGTAGTATTGCCCAGGTGCCATTTTTTTAAGTGGAACCTTTATATTTGAAATTTTAGTTTTTAACAAAGTTCTAGCATCACCCGGAATGGAAGGGTCGTAACTAGACTGAATAATTTTTAATAAATCTGAAGTTGCAGCCTGTGAAATATTATGTTTGATGCTCCATAATGCTAGTTTAGTTTTAACAGAATCTGCATCTACCTCAGTATAATGACGAAAGGGTGGTTCTTCATCCGAACAATCTGTATCTGATTCCATAATTGCATTTTCTTCATCATCGATAAACTGAATTTCAGGTTTATAAGAACAACTTGCAGTTTCTTCTATTGTATTATTAATATCAGGTGATTCTGAAATACATTTTTTTTTATTATAAGGTTATTATTACTATAAAATTACTTATAAATAAAATATGTAAATCATAATAATTAATAATTAATAAAAACATTTTTGTTGTACGAAAGACGATTCTGAACGCAAACTGCAGATCACCTATATTGTATGTATGTAATATATATATTATTATATACATATCTAAGAAAATATTTTATTTTAGTGAAACTATACGTTACAATATAATATATAATATGTATACATTGGTAGGTTACACTGGTATACATTGATGAATGATAATAATAAATTAATATTAATATTATTTACTAGTAATTTATTTTTATCTTGTCAGTATAATAGATATATAGGTTCGGACTCAGGGACTAAAATTGTGTGTAGTACGACCCACTTTGTGTAGTACGAAATGTTAAGCGTGGAATACGAAATTAAAAAGTGTGTAATGGCCTGTAATAAATAGTAAAATTTATTACAGTTTTTTCTTCAAAAAATTAAAAAAATATTATTGGGAAATAGATATAAAAATTTAATGTATACCATCTTTATGTTATCAATATTTTGGTTATTTATTTATTTTAAGTTAAATATATAGTGTGTAGTAAGAAAAAAATTATATTTTAGGCTCTGGGTTCGGTAGGTTGGAATAATTATTATTGCCAAGAAAAATAGCATGAATTATATAATGCAAGGCTGGGCGTTAGTATTATTATTATTATTAACTTACAGAGTACAAATAATTAACTTTTAATTAACTGAGTTAATTTTGCATTTAAACAAGTTAACTGTTAAGTTGAATTCAATTTCAATTATTATAGTATTTTCATATTTTCGTATAAAATATTATAAATACCTATAATAATTATTATGAAATTACAATAAAATTATTATCAATGCCAGTTATTTTACTTGTCCGGAGAAAAATGCCGCCCGGTGGCCGAGGATCGAACCGCGACCTGCTGCGTTGCAGCGGACTCGTCAGACCACTCGGTCACCTCGTCCCCCTATTATAGTTTATTTATTAGTTTCTTTAACTTTTTTTTTTGAAAAAAGAAATAAAGGCATTTGACTGTCTTTTCATTTTTTATTTAATAATTTAATATGTAATTTAGTAATATATTAAATAATAGAAAACAATAGACACACATCCACAGACCACAGTTAAAGAAAACATATTATTTTATTATAATATAAATAATAATCGAGATTGGTGTTGCACTTGCACTGTTGCTCAACGTTTACACTTTTACAGTAATGTAATATTCGAAAATAGTTAATACCACAGAATAGAATAATATCTAATAATATCATTATAATAATAATACATTGTTTGTCGACGTCGCACGTCGTCGATAAGCAATTTCCTGGGAAATACCCCAAATTTTATCGAAGTTTTACCAAGTTTAGTCGAAAACAAGAATAATCAATATAGTAATAATATGTCAAGTGTCAACCACCGTACTCATTAGTCATTCCATGATTATTATAAGAACAAATCTAGATTATATAATCAATAATTGATAAATAACTAGCATTAATATTTGTATTAGACAAATCATGATATAACTAACGGTTAGTTATATCATGAGACAAATTTCAATGTTTCACGTTTTTGTGATATATTTCATGCTTTTAACAATAATCTAGAGTCGTAAATTGTAGATTTATCAGTGTTATGTTTTAACTATGAGCTGTACAATTGTCTTGTCATATATTGTTATTTATGAGCTATCGTAGTTTTATATTAGTATTAATATCCATGAATTCTTATTTCTTATCTTAAAATCTTTTAAAACTTAGTGCTTACGGGAATTTAATTATGGACATTCTAAAAAAAAAAGGGTCTGGGGGTGGATATATCCCCATATCCCCCCCATAATTACGCCACTGAGTTTCACTAATTTTTAAGTCTAATTGTAAACTATTAATGTTAACAATAATATATAATTACTAATTAGTATACAATAACTATACAATTACTTATTACAATATTTATTATATAATATATATATACCAACCTGCATTATTTTCATTTTCCAAGCCAACAGCTTCATCATTATGTTCTTCAAAGTCTAATTGATTAAATACAAACTGATCTTGATTTTTAAGTTCTTTAAGCTCTTCGCGAATCCGTCTTTTTTTACTGGTTTGACTTAAACAACTCATGTTTTTAATGTTAAGGCAAAATAATATATATACCTATATTCTTCACTGTGTTGATGACTATTTTTACTATTTATATAGCTCTATTGGACGTGCGACTGCGACTATTATAATATAATATTATTATTATTATTTATAAATTAAACTATTAAAATATTACTCAAAATTCAAATTGCCAAACGAATAACAATGTGATTACTTCGCGGTCTAGTTCGTGGATATACGACTCACCACGGCTAGCGATGTAATATTATATGTCATATAATATGATGACCTATTGTTTTGACGTGGTACGACACGTTTTGATTTGTGCGCAATAACAATACTATCTCTTCTCTCTGGCGCTTCGGGCTTTCGGCAAGCATATTTTTTAACAATATATACATATTATATATATATTACTTAAAATCAAATATAGCTGAACCTAATTTAATGTCTTTTATTTTTAAAAACAAACAAACAACAGTCAACAGCAGTAGTGTAGTAGCTGCAGAGCTCAATCAAGGTGTGGATAGTGAGGGGCTATTTAAAAGTTGTAGGTAATACACCACAATTTTATTCAGGATATAATCGTGAACATCACCAATATAAAATTCCAAGAACGGGCCATACACCCATGTACCGCATCAGGTACGCCAGTGGTCAACAGGGCAATAAATAAGTACTTCCTGAATTGATAATGATTATTTTCATTTTTGATATAAAACTCTAATTTTTAAAAACACGAAATTAGAACCTATTGTGAATCTGACCATTTACCTATTATTTACAAATGAAGACAGTAATATAATTAAGGTTGTACTTAAATACAAACTAAAACACTCCACCGACCGCCAAATTCTGTGTAATAAAAACTCATGTCAAATTACATGTCAAAACTCAAAACCGCCACTAGTCTGTGGTACAAGACGTGAACAACTCTTCATCCTAGCTGTTAATATATACGTTAGTGACTATAGTGACTACTCGCATTTTTTTACTTGATAATAATCATGATAAATTATTATTCGAATTCGTAGTGATTACCACAGCAAAGTTTATAGTCTGTTTACATGTTGTCCATACGACATATATTCATAAATATCAGAGCCGATCTACGGTCATAATATGAGGGGGGCATATTACATATTCTTGATGAGGCCATTTTATGCAAAACAATTTTTTTTAGCGAGAAGCTAATATAATAATATCGTTGTACTGCGAAAGTGAGTAATTATTAAATCCGGTGCATTTTTCATAAAACGGTTATTTTTAGGCATTGCGTCGCTATCTATTATCGCCGCGGTAGATCATCCGTTCAATAACAAGTTGTAAAGTAATTGTGTCACGCTTCGAGCGACGACTATTATTATATTCATTTATGATGTAATTTGTGTTCGGGAAATATATAGTATATTATAATATATATAGGTTAGGGCTTTAAGCGATAATCTATGTATCATACACGAATTAAAATAATATAATAATGGTAACCCATACGAACTATATTATTTATTTATAGTAAAATGCGAATTCCGCATATTATATATATTATATTATAATATAATATTATATATATAGCAATACACTATGCGCCTATACCGTAAATAATGTGGACGAAATTTTAATAAGCATGAAATAAATACTTAAACGAATACATTAACAATACGATACTAATTTAATGTGTGGCTACTGTTAACTTAGTAACCTATTATTAATGCTTATAGATTTAGGCTTAATAAGTATTATTTATGATACTCTATTTTAATGTTAGTCATTGTAATTTCATTAAGCGTTTAATACAAATTGACTTTTTAATATTTATAATCTAACCTAAATCAAGTGTTTATATAGCACTAAGTATTTACTTTAAAATAAACGTTTAAAAATAAACACTTCATATAGAACTATTGAATCTTATTTTTCGAACCTTTCAAATTCAAGTCAACTTTAACGTTTATAGTAGTTTTAACATTGGAAAATGTTATGTGGGTACCTAAATATATACGTATAATTAATTAATTATATAATATGTTAAACAATTTTAAAAATAATATCAGAAAACATAATGTTCGTATATTTTTCAGATTACGTCTCGTGAACAATCTAGATAAATTAATTTAGATGACTAAGTTTTCTATCTTAGATGACAGGTAGATACCAATTGTGTAATTTATCTAGATAAGATAAAAGATACGATTGTTTTATCTAACTAAATTTAGCTATTGCACAACACTGGTTAAAACAGTAACAATGTTTTTAAGCAAGATTAATAAATTATGGGGAACAGTTAGTTGCCTCACCTTAGAAGCTTAACTTAAAAAATAATATCACAAATGTAAACAAACATTATTGTAAAACTATAATAGAATGTAAAAATTATAAAAATATTAAATTCGTCCACGTTGTATAATATTTTTAAATTTTCCTTCTATGTAAAACATGCATGATACGTTTATAAATATTAGAAAGAATAAAATAAATAAATAAACTATTAAGGCTACAACATAAATGATAATTATTAGATAAAAAAAATAATGGAATACACCCATGTTGAAAGTTATTAATATAATTAGATTCAAGTTAATATACTGTATTATAAAATTTAATGTTTATTATTTATTTATCATACAATGATTACACAAATTATTTATTTTAAAGAAGAATATTATATTTTATTTCCAGATCGACATTGAACAATTAAATACAGCTTATCTTGATGATATCGCTTCATGACGTACGTAGTCACATATCGATACAATTTTAATTACAAAAAATATGGGAAAATGATTGTTTCTATACATCAACAACGAAAAAAAAATATTGATTATTGAACAGTTAAACTAACTTTATTTTGAGAGTATATCGAAACGCATTCTTCTCTAGCCAAATCAGTACAGAATGAATTTATAAAATTAGTTTCATTCTCATCTGTAAAATTAATTTGGCACTTATTAGATTTGATTTGCACATACGATTGCTAACCTAACTCGTAGAACTCATTTGTATAAGTAGATATTATGTGAAGAGCAATTTTTTGCCGCACACCAGGCAAACATGTAATCAACGCGAAAAGATTGTAATTATTTTTACCATAGAAATATTGGAATTGTTTCTTTATATAAGCTAACCGACATATTTTATATAAGCAAAACATATACGAAGTGATATTCAAAATTGTCTTGGTTTTTTAAAAAAAATCTCTCTGAAAAACACATCTGTGTAGGTAGGCTAAATGAAATAATTTATTATTAATATAATAAAAATTAAATATTGCATTTAACGAAAAAATGTTCAGAGAAATAACGAATTATTGAACTATTGAAAAGAAAATAAGAAATAATTGGATATAAATAAATAATATTCATTAGAATATGGTTTTGTAACAAATATAGCAGTTACAGAAACGTGATGGAATTTTGTTAAGTCGCCGAATATGATACAAATTTTGATGCGTGAACACAAAAACATATTACCGAATCCCAAACGCTAACCAAAAAAATTATTAAATAAAAACAACATTTTAATTAATAAATCATTTTCAGATAAAATTTAACCTAACCTACCTAACCTACATTTACGATATTTGTTTTTTTTTTAATACTACGTTTTTTTTAGCTTCCGAACCCCGCTCTTAAAAAAAAATTTGATCTACCACTCCTTGGGGCTTATATATATTTTACTAGTATAATTTTATCTTAGAGATAGTAAGCTATTAAAAAAATATACAAACTCCTAGCCTTTATCGGGAACTAATGTTTTCTTTAAGGTATATATAATGCAAAATTTTTGCATCAGCACCAAGACATGAAGTGCAATATCGAGACCAAGACCAAGACCAATACTGATTCTGCAAGAACAAGACGAAGACCAAGACTGCTATAGTTTTGATCTTGGTAATGGTTTGATCATCACTACCTATATGGATATATAGTTACTTTATATTATTAATTTATATACACATACGTTCTTTGAGAAATGATTGGTATAATTGTATCAATGCTGTAAAAACAAACCACATTGTAACAGTTTCCTTTTGTTTTTGGTATAACTATATCATATAAGTAAGCAAATCTGAGGGTACAATGTTAAATATTACATAGATTCAACAAACATTTTTAATTTAATCTCAAAATGTATTCAGAAAACAATAATTAATACATTGATCATCTTACTATATCCCTTTACTAAGTGTAAGAAGTCAGTCGGATATCAATACAATTTTAATAAAACAAAAAAAGTGTTTCCATGCTTTAACTGCAAACTTATCATTTTTTAAATTTGATAGTTAGGTCTTTAAATGTGATAGTAATCACAATATCTATGCAATTATTCATAGGTACCCCAAAATTTAAACACAGCATTTGAATGGATTTAAATTACATTAATTGATGCATCAAATCTGATTTACCATCCATCTTTAACAAATAGAAATTAGCAAATAGAAAACTATAAGAATATTTAAATTCATATTTTAAGAAATGGTTTGATATAAAATATAATATTAATTATAAATACATTTTAGGGAAATTAAATCAAATAAAAAATATACCTACGTACCTTCCAGTAATTGTCCTAGAAAAAAAATCATAATACATTTTAATTATTAATAAATGATATTAAATAGTTTAAACGATATTAAGATATTAGATACATGATAACCAAAAAAACAAATTAATTTAAATGGACTAACAAATGTTTATATCCCTCAAAATATGCGATTGAAATATTGATAAGTCATTTTGAAATGGTTTATAGTTTTAGAACTCAGATAGTCATTCCGTTGTAGAAGATTAATAGGTGTATCTAGTCTAGACATTCAAGACAATGGTAGTGGTAGTTATACTCAATCTCAATAATGAGTGATCCTAATTGAACGAATTCATTCAACGGAATGGTACTCATTGAGTAAGTAGAAGTTTGAGAACGATGAGAATAATTTAGTTTAGGTACAGTTAATAAATATAAAATATAATATCTTTAGAATGTCCATTCATTCATTAATGGCAAACTATGTAAGAATAAAGACCATAAGACAATCATCTCTTTAAAAATAATACTGATGACTAGAGGCAGGGATTATATTCTTTTGCATATTTTTTTGAGACTATGCAGTCAGACGGGAGTTTGAAATCTTCATAAATCATGAAACCAGTTAATTAATGGCAAAAGTTTTTTTCCACATTTGAGAATATTTCAAGATAAAAGAATATTTGGTGTAAGAAATAATATTAGAGAATATATCGAATAATTTTTATAGATTTTGATATTTTTTGTTGGAGTGGCGTAAATTATACGCCTCATAATAGTGATATACGTACTGATATGATATTATTGATATTGATATATTTTATATATTTATATACGTAATACAACCATCGTATTTCGTATGATCATTATGCTCTAATTAATAATGTATTGTAATAAAGGAATTAGTAAGTAATAAGTAGCAAGGAGTCAAAAATCTCCCAGTCACTCCGTACTTAATGTAAAACAGCTTTTGATTTGGAAACCATTGAAAACGATAGAATATCTATTATGGCCCATTTTCTTGTTCTTGAAACATCGATCAAAAGGTTAGAAAAGTGTAATATGTTTCTTGTTGATTCGATAAATCTAATTGAAAATACAATTGGTCAACTTCAAAAAATACCAGGAGAAATGGAAAAACAATAAAAATGAAAATTGATCAACAAAAAAATCGAGGGCTCATCATTTTGAAAAACGTCGCTAAAGTTTTGAATGGATGAAGTTCCACTTAGAGATAATTGTTTACCGACTATGAAGATTACTGATTTGGAAAATTCTCCCCTGACTTTAGTTGACGTCAAACGTTCATTTAGCACTTATAAAAACACATTAACAGACTGTCGTCCAAATATAACACCAGAGCACATGAAACAATATATAGTTGTCAACTGTTTTCAAAAATTTTCCTTATTAATACAATTTAATCAAATTTCTTTTAACATGTATTATTTTTAATTATGTCCCTATTTAAATCCGGGTTTGGTATTATTTTGAGTATAAATGCATATTTTTAGTTCAAGAGAATAAATTAATAAAAAAGCATATTTTTTGCATATTTTATTATGATTTTTAAAGAATATTTTCAATTTTTTAAGAGAATATTAGCATCTTATTTTGGCTATTTTAAAATAATATAATTTCGGCCCCTACTGATAACGTACTCGGTTTCCCTGCAGTATGATAAAAAAAAGTAGTTATTAAATATTCATAATATTGTTTCTCTATGACATTATAAATTCAACTACTAATATTACAAAAACATGATACCAATGTAGTAATTTAATAATTAATGGCATCAGTTTTTTTTTTAAATATTGAATGGCTATGTTGTTGTATGCGCTCCACCGTAGATTTCGGTCTAAATGCGATTACGGCATCTTTACAGTTTATTATATAACTTAAAATAAGCCAAAAATCTTAATGTCGACGATGACTCTGACTCGGAAAATGCTTATCCTCTAAAACAGCGGTTCCCAATATTTTTAGCTGTGCGGACCACCAATTTTGTAAACAAATCTTTGAGGCCCACAAACAACTCACCTATATACGAATGCATAAATATATATATAATATATATGTTTATACAAACGTCAGTTGTTAGAACTAAAAAGAATTTAAAAAATCAATTGTTTATCATAAAAAACACTTCATTAAACTCAATCACAATCTAAACAATTTAATGTGATTTTAGACATTTCTTGTCCTTCACGAGAGAGCCAATATCGGGATGGAAATTGGATGGTTTTACAATTTAATCACTTTCAACATTCAGTTAATTCCTATATTTAGCGTTAATTAATAATTTGACACCAATTTGACCCTGCAGAGTGTAGATAATATTGATAAATATTATTATAACCAGAAATATTATTAGGTATATACTAAAAATACGTAATAATATTATTTAAAATTTATAAAAAATATTACATATTTATATGATTCACGGCCCAGTACCAAGTTGCTCGAGGCCCACAAGTGGGCCGCGGCCCATGGGTTGGGAACTGCTGCTCTAGAAAACAGAGCAAGAAACTATGGAAGACGGCTTCATTGACCCAGGGTATTCAGGTTGGGTGACAATAACGAAGGAAGGAATTTAGTTGCCCAAAAAAGAGACAAAACCACTTTGCACGAAATTATACAAAGAAAAGTCATTGCTAGATCTACAATATTTTCTGATGGTTGGTCAGGGTATAATTTACTTTCGGACCATGGGTACAACCACTACGTCGTAAATCATAGTGAACATTTCGTAGATCCAATTTCAAAGGCCCAAAGGATTGAAAGTTGGTGGAGCCTTCTGAGGCTAAAAATTGTGAAAAATGTGTGTGGTACAACTCCGGATTTGCTTCCAACTTCCAAGGTATTTTATTATAATGAATTATATATTACATAATTCATATTATATTATTATAATAAATATTACAGGTATCTTATTGAAACGTAATGAAGATATGTAAATAAAAGTAACACGGTTAACACGTTTCTGAGGGACATGGGACAAGTATTTTTATTTTTATTTAAATTGTTTATATTTATAATTGAGAATAAAACGAATAACAAGACGACGTCAAACGTTGATAATATTATAAAATAATAATTTATGATTGCAATACCTAATGTATTACTATTACTTACTTATAAAAATATTGTTGATTGTCATTTAACCACTTTTACATAATCCCACATATAACTTATTACAAGAATAAATTGTCTAAAATCTTAATATAGTTTAAGAGTAACACGGTAGAGCGCATACTGCAATTGTAATGCTGCCGGTAGAGCGCATACTGCAATTGCAATGCTGCCGGTAGAGCGCATACCACAAGATAACCTACCTACTGAAATCGGTAAGTATTTAAAAAAAGGCACATCAACTGCTTAAAATATATTATTATTATTAAAACGGAATGTAAGCCCTAATAGTTTTAAAATATATGCACGAGTAAAATTCTGATATACAGAGTGTCCCGAAAGTAGAAACCATTAGCCGCAGAGATGGTCAAAAACCATTTTTATCTATAAATTAAAAACATGATTAAAAATCTTGAAATTAATGAAAATAAAATGTTATAAAGTCAATATTAAACTCTAAACAATGGATATCTTCAACTGTTTCAAAAATGAAAAAATGAAAAAATATTTTTTAAACTTTTTTACCAAAAAATTAAATTAAATTTAAAAATTAATATTTGTAGTATTTGTCTCCATGAGTTTAGTAAAAAACAGATTTATGATCTCAGGAGATTACGCAACGGTATAGGTGAGCGGGACACCCTGTATAGTTTAATGTTTAATGTATAACCATTACTAAAAACAAAAACATTATACCTTCATAAATTTTGAGTTCTAGAAAGAAAGTACAAAGTAATTAGTTAAGTTACGTTTATATGTTACGACTAAAGAAGCAAAGAAGTTCTCAATAAATTACAAATATTTTCAGCAGGAGAACAACTTCTAAATTGAAAAGTTTTTTGTAGAAATAAAAAATTAAACCTAAATTGGATCTTAATTTATGTATTATTTCATGGTTTATTTATACATACATTAGGTATTTACGGATTATGATATAGATCCGGATAATGACATTACTTTGGATATACTTATTATGTTCTGAAGAGGTTTTATTGTGTAGATTGTTGATGGATCCGAAATCGTAAATTCTTATTATTTAGATAATGATGAAAAAATTAAAGATTATCTCAAAAACAGAGCACCTGGATTGAATCTGTACCTAATCTTGATTGAATCCAAGAATCCGGATAAGACGAATTGATCCAAAATTAAATATTTGCAATCCATAATACAAATTTGTCAAAATAATGCTAAGCACTAATATTTACTAGTGATTGTTTAGGTACTAATTAAAATTAGTCTTTTATATAACTATGACAATTATTAAACAAATAAATTAAATAAAAGGTTAGAACATATATAGCACACCATCTATCATGCTCAAACGTGAAAAAATTTATGAAGAATCAAAATATTTTTAAGGAACTTGGAATCACAAAAAGCATTAAAAATGGATTAGATCAGGTTAGGTTAGAAGAACGTTCGTATTTTTCAATTTATAATTATAACTTATGCTCACAGTGTATTTGATTTAATTATATACACATTCAGGAAAAATCACACTACATCATACCCTATACCCACTACGTTTTATAGCAACTAACGAGTTTCCCACATTTGAAATATTCATTTTCTACGAATTCTAATTCATTAGAAAAATAATTTTGAGAATGGAGATATTACACTTGTAAATTTACTAAGAACTTCTGCAACAAAAATAAAATATGGAGATCAAAGGAAAAAGAAACTCAAAACATAATATGCATACTTTCACCTGGAAAATAACAATAAAATATTAATAAATACCTATATAATTTATTTAAAAATGTTAAATTGAAAGGCTAATAAGAAACAAGTGCTGTTAAATATCAATACAATAACTTATAATAGTTCACTCATTTTAAATTTAAATATCAACAGTTGACACGGTACGTTAAGGTCGCCAGTCCAAAGTACGGACACCACAACGACCGATCTGCACCTTACCAACCACCACCACGGGCATAATCGGTTCGACACAATCAACTCTCCCACCTCGCCGCAAAGGCATAGGGTGGGACGGGAAGACAGGTCGGCCCGGGCAAGTACCGGCCTCCCGGTATATCGCTCTCTTTTGCCACCGCCGTCATCGCGCGAGCACGCACCTTTGTCGTCGTGCATATAACACATATCTTGTTCTTTTTCTCCACCGTCAACACCAATATTGGTCGTCGTCATTCGCGTGTGAAAATAAACGCTTAAAAAGAAACCACAATCGGTGATCGTTATATTTTGTTGTTTTTTTTTGTTGGAATCACAACCTCAACCTACACCTTTGGACGTCGTACCGCGGAACCTTAGACGCTAAACCCGCCGTCGCCGCATCACAGTCAAGTTATTAACCATCATAGCATAATGATGAACTGATAAACAAATAATAATATTTATCTATAAACTAAAATATATAACAATATCATTTGTATAAAACAGACTTTTAAGTCATCCGATTATAAAGCATTTTATAGGCTTGGAAGTTGGAACCAAAAGATTCATTCAAAATATATAATTTCAGCAGATTAATTAAAAACATCAAACTGTATTATCTCTTTCCGAAGCGATGATTTTTATGTAAACATAGCTAAAAATATTTTGTTGTAACACTTTAATTGATAACCAAAAAGGTTCTTTTTAAATAATCTTTAACACTTTTAAATTATAAACTTGAAAACTGTATTCATAATTCATAATTTTGTAACTCGTTAAATGGTATGATTCTTTAAATATAATCCTTAACGATAGTGTGTGAGAAAAGTTTTTCAACTGACCAGACTTTCGACCTTGAGATAATTATATTTTAACAAGTCACGCGAAGCAACAGATTCCAGTAACTAATAGAAGATTAAATAATAACAATGTAATTTCATTGATTATACAACCAATAGCTTTATATATAGTATGTATGCATAACTAATTATTTTTCTTTGCATTTGAGTTTTATACCAATACTTTTACTTTTAACTTTAAAAATAATTCTGTATACTAATAATGACAGTTCATTAAATTTATAAAAAAATGTATTTAGCGCCTTTTGGTTCAAAGCATAAGTATGCCTATTTATTAATACAAATTTAAAATTTCGCACGAATAAAACTATGAACCTATTCATTTAGTAAAATATCACAATATTTACGTACAATATTTCACTAGAAAACAAATATAATTAGAATGCTATTGTTACTAATAAACGTTATAACATAATATGATAACTATTAATTACCTATGGTCCATTTTTAATTATCATGATTTAAAATTTTTCAGTAGGTAGGAGATAACCTATTTATATATTTTGGAAACTTATTGTTTTTGATGGGCTATACCAGAGATGGCGAACCTATGACACACGTGTCACAGAGTGACACACGCAACTGTGTAAAAGCTTATCATCAAAAATCACTCGTCGTGGGACGTGGACTAAAATATATTGAGATTACAAAGATCATACCTACACGTATCAAAAAATTACAGTCCAAGGATTGATTCATTAGCCAATAAAATGCAGCAACAAATTTCTCATTAAAAATGCATGTATAACAATTTTATATTTTAACATTTCAATATTTTTTAATTTTTATGAATACAATTTTTTTTACTTATTTTATATTTACGTGTTATTTATGCTTTTGTTATCAAATATATTTAAATTGTTGTTTGGTTATGTAATATTTGAGTTGTTTTTTATCATTCAAACTATGGATGTTTGAAAAAATGTTATCAAACTAGTTCTCACGTAGGGAAAACAAAAACCAACCAAAATTTTTATTTGACAATCTGGTACAAAAAGGTTCGCCATCCCTGGATTATACGATTTGATTATATATAATCAAATAATGTAAATAATTATAGTGACTGTGATGAAAAAGAAAAATTCACAAATACCTCATAGCAAATTACATTTTATCGTTACATTTTTTGGAAGTTTACCGGGTGCATTCCAAAATGAACATTATATTTTAATGTACCGAACACATTCCAAATTTTTTTTTTGTAAAAATCATATTTTGTCGTAGTCTGAATGCATCACAGTTAATTAAGGTTAATTATTGTAAGGTTATTAAGTACATTGGATAGGAACACATAGATGACTGAATTAGGTATTGAAACAAGATTAAATGATAATATTTTTCCCAATTTCTAACTAAAACCTTAACTAGTTAAGCGGAATAATGAAAATGTATTTTCTTTAGAAATAAATTCACATAAATTATACCTACATTAAACATTTATAACACAGCGTAAATGTGAAGCTGTGAACGTCACCACGTTACCATGTCACACGTCATTTATTTATTTATAGAGGTGGTACACAGAAATTTAATTTTACTTTCCTGATTTTTAATCAAGTAAGTATAGTAATTGAAATGAAAACGTCTGAATTTTGAAGACATCAAGAATTTATCTTAAATAGGAAAATAATGAATATGTTTTTAGTAATAATTAACAGGTGGGTAATAAAGCTATTTTTAATATAACATATTAATGAGAGAGATCCAATATAACAATTACTAACTATAACGATTTAAACCTACAAAAACTTCGGGGTGAAGAGTCTCAAAATTTATATTTTTAACTTTTCTTCTGAACTATGATAGCTTGAAAGTTTATTTATAGCTTAAAAAAAATGGATTGTCAAGTAGATAAAAAAATAAGAAATTGAAAATTTTTTAGTTAAAAAAAACAGTTATTTTTCACTAGATTTTTATTTATCAGAGTAGATTTCTGAAATTTGAGAACGGATTGTGTTGTTTGGGGTCTAGTTAGATTCAAATTGGCTAGGAGAAGCGCAGCGAAGATATTCAGAACTTTATCTTCAATTTATTAGTAAGGTATAAAAGCTGAAAAACATAAAAAACTCCCAATTAATTTTTTTTTAAGTTCTGTAGTGAATTAACTATTTAAGATAAAGTTCTTAAAATCATCACTTCACTTCTCTCAGCCAATGTTAATCTAACAGAATCCCTAACAACAAAATACACTCTCCGATTTCAGAGATCTATCTCACTGAATAAAATGAAAATGAAAATGATTTTTTTTTTGTGTGTGACTGTTGACACCAATGTTTTTTTGGAGTCGAATTGTTAAAACACTTGGGAGTGGTATCTGACAATTTTTATATTAGCTTCACTATTCATTATCAAGTTTAATAAATAGGTAATATTTCAATAAATAAAACAAGCAAAATGAATTTATAATACCTCTTAAATTGAAACCAGTTATATTCAACCTGCAATATTCTACTATAATCTAATAATATCTTCTCAATAAATTAATTTGCAATAAATCCTCTCCCTACTGATTACATACAGTTAATAAATACTTAAAAATTAAAAATCAAGAAAGTTTACATGATGATCACTGGCTTGGGGATCATTTATTTTTCTACATTTAAAAAATTAAAAATGTATTTTAGTCATATCAGAGGTAACACGTGTTAACATTCCCAAAAAATGTCATGAGTAATGAAATCTCGGTGTTTTGTCTGATGATTCCAGAAGAGATAAACTATGGTAAACTGGTAAAGTAAATATACATTACCAATCAGAACTGGAAAAAAATATAATGGACCAAAGTTATTAATAGTAGTATTAGATACCTACATTACGACATTTAAGTGGTGTTTAAGGTGATGGAGTATGGACCCCTTTGTTTTTCTCTAACTACTGCTAATGAACATGTATTAATTCTGATGTGTGAATATTTTGAATATAGACTATATCATTATATTACTAATTACTGTATTCTATGTATAAAATAAGTTGAGTGCATACTCAGAACTTAAAAATACACTTGTTATTTTGTATGCTTGAATTTTTCTTTTGAGGGACACATTCTTTTCATTTCTGGTTTATAAAGTCCACCTGATTTTCTATTCAAATATATAAATATTAAAAAGAAAACAGTTTCATTATCATTTTAAGCATAATACTTTTGGAAAATAATAATTTAATATACTTAAAAAAATACTTTAAGAACAATGTGTACTCTAATATTTCTAATCTTCAATGTCTATTTATCTACATTTGGACATTGAAGGTAGTGGAATTGAAAGTATCATGAAAAATTATACCATACCTGATGAACTAGCTAAATAAAAATAAAATATGTGCATTGTGCATATTGGTTTATGTATTTTTAGTTTTATATAAATTAAAAGAAAACTTAGAAAGGTTAAGAATACAATTATTGCCTTATAGCTTACCAATATATTCTTTAAAAAGTTAAAAGTAATAGGTATTTAATTAATAAATATACTTGATTGATATTTTATTATAGCAGAGATACAACAATAAGCTATCATATAACGATCAATTCACAATTCAAATACATTAACTTACTGAATGAGTCTAAAACAAATTTAAAGTAATTAGTTTTTAATTAATACTTACATTTTACAATGATTTAATTGCGGTTGATATCGATAAACTATCATATTATCAATATACAAATCAATACCAAACACTAAATATTTGATAGATTTAAATTGTTATTCTGAATGTTGTCAATTGGTATAGTTAATTTTAGTATTGGGAACATCATGAAATTTATTTAGTTTTTTTTTATACTAGCGTAGTACTAGTACACTAATATTTGATACAATTTAAAACCATCTTTTTTTTCCTTATTCCCTATGATAGGCAATTATTAAAATGAGCAGAATTATAAAACTCATAAATACTTACCTTCACTGTCTATAAAAACAAATAAAAACTTTACAATTAATGAGATCATCTCTAGTAAACTGTCATTCTTTATTAGCTATATTTGTTTGCATATTATGTTTTAGATTCTGAGTGGAGCATTGAATTTATTGATTATACAGTGATGACTCTTATGTAGTTTTTGACTCGGAGCGATGAATACATCTATTTTTTATAATGATACCTTTTTTATTTTTTCAATTATTGATCAATAAATGAAATAATAAATCAATAATTTACCAATAAGTAATATTCAATGGTTACTAATTGTTATCCCAAAACTTATACCTTGGTGTATATAAAGTTCTAGTATTGTAAACATAGACATAAATTATTAGGGACAGAATAAACAACTAAGTATTATGTATGCACCACCAAAACCCTTTGTTCAGAGTTTTTGCCCTCAACTTTAACAGTATTTTGTAAATATTTTTGTAATGAATGTAAAAATGATTCCTATGCTTTTAATTTATAATGATACCTTTCAAAAACCATTATTTTTAAACTACCTGCCTATTATAGCTATTTATTGAAATAAGTCAAATTATAAATCTCATAAATACTTACAATCTTTTACTATAAAAACAAATATAAACTTTCAATTTTCCATTTTGTGATTATTGTCTGGTAGAAAATTGTATCTAATTGGTACTTTTGAGAACAGTTGTACAAATTTCAAAGTAATTTTCAAAAGCTTTTCAGAAAAAAACAAAATTAGGTAAAACGCTGTCACTCTGAGTACAAAGATTAGAAATAATACTTAGTTGCCAACAAAATAACTATTTACTATATTTTACTAGAAATATATTTTATTAATATTTTACTGTGAATGATATCGATAAACTATCATTTAATCAATTAACAAACTAATAAATTAATAATATTGACCTATAATAATTTATATTTAATAGTAGTTTAACTAATCTTGTTAAACCAAATCTAAGCTATGTGGGGTAAAGTTATGATATGTTGACATAAATATATATTTTGTGGTAGTATTACCTCGTAGAGTATAAGTACAAATACTTCGTCCTTGGTGATTGTTTGTACAAAGAGAATTAGATCTAGTTGACACTTATGGAGGTCAATTACAAAATTTTCTCTGTACTTTTCAAAAGCGTCAGCAAAAAAAAATTAAAAAATTAAGGAAATACGGGCTTAAATCTGAAAGTATAGACGATACCCTAGTCAGGTTAAGATTGAACCGCTTTCACGCAAGTAGACCGAGCCATCGCTTACTGTCTGACCCCCGCAGGCGATCGCTATGAGTTCCACGATTGGCTGTGTCATCGGCGGCCGTCATTGATCGTCTACGTTACATGCACAAACGCATAGCGTCCGTTTTATGGTAGGAGATGCCCTGACTAGACGAATTTTAGTCGTCCGACGGGTTCAATCTTAACCTGAAAAGAGTGTAACAGCAGTCAACTATAAATCTAAAAAATGTAAATTTTTAAACTATCACTATAGCTTAATGTGTGTTATAACCTGTCCTATAGATAATTTAGAAAAGTATCTAAACGTATTATCATACAGCCATCTATGAGCTGTTACAGAACTATAGAAAATTGTATTCTCTCATTTAACAAAAAATGAACAATGAAAATACGTACTTATATAATCTAAAATATAAAGAGAATCAATGAATTACAATAATACATTGGAAGTTACCTACATTTTCTTTTTAAATGAATAAAAGTGTTTGTAGTATAGACGATACGCAAGCGGAAAGTATTCTGCAATGGACACATTTTGTACTTATTCGAGGGACCATTAAAACATTGGTGTATAGGGATCATAAGCATATTATTTTATAAATTGTTGATTTTTGCATCATTTATTTTTATTTCATTCATTTATATTTATATTTTGAGGCTAACCACCTCACATAAGAAATAAATATGGGTTCCAGAACAACACAAAACCAGGCTCTGGATGAATCATTTTTTGGATAAGTTTAATCTCGGAACCTGGAATGGACGGTCGCTATATACGGCTGGTGCAC
Organism: Myzus persicae; assembly: GCF_001856785.1. NCBI lineage: Eukaryota > Metazoa > Arthropoda > Insecta > Hemiptera > Aphididae > Myzus > Myzus persicae. The sequence continues at coordinate 109,072 of NW_019104159.1, read as the reverse complement.
TGACAATTGTAGAGACTAATTTAGAGCGATACAGAATTGCAATAATGGCAATTAGAGAAGTTAAATGAACAGCAGATGGAAATCTAAAATCGAATCATTTTACCATTTTTTATAGTGGTGGTCAAAGACATGAAAGAGGTGTTGGATTTATTATTTACTATAAATACCTACCATGCATACAACAATTTGAACCTTATATTGATATACTATCAAACTTGAATGCAAGCAAATGGATTTAACACTAATAAATGGCTATACACCTACAGAGGAAAAACAACAAGACGAAAAAGAAGCATTTTATGAAGATCTGAATACTATATATGGATCAATACCCAAGAGTCATCCGAAGATTATCCTCGGAGATTTCAACTCAAAAATTGAAAAAGAAAAAATATACAAACCATCAATTGGAAAAGAAAGCCTTCACACACTCTCCAACGATAATGGTAACAGACTAATTAATTTTGCAATATCAAAAGGGCTAAGAATAAGTAGTACTTTCTTCCCATACAAAACATTCAAAGAGGAACATGGATATCACCTGGAAGCAGTACCAAAAATGAAATTGACAATATAATAACCGATTTGAAGATTAACAATATCATAAAAGATGTCAGGAGCTATGGGAGAAGGGGGGGGGAGTGTCTACCCATTTCTTAGTAAAAACAAAAATACAAATTAAATCATCACGAAGATGGACAAAAAAGGTGAAAATAGAAGAAAAATGAATGCAGACGATATAAGAAATTCAGAAATATTACATCAGTATAAGAAAGATCTAAAATATAAATTAAAGGACGGAGTAGAAGCAGAAAACATTGAAAGCCGTTGGAGAAAAGTAGAGGATATAATAAAAGCACCTAGTAAAAAGAAAAGAGTAAAAATAAATAAATAGTTTAACGATAAATGGCAGAGAGCTATTGAAGATAATTATAAAGCAAGATCGTTGATGCTTACAAACCAAAACACAGAAAACAATAATAAATTTTTACAGAAACTTAAAGAAGCTAAACTGACCATACGAAGAGAAAAATGGATATGGGAAAAATATAGAATAGAACAGATCGAAAAAAATATTACAAACAAAAGGCTCTTCTTCAAACAAACATCAGAACAAAAAATGGGATATATTCCGCGAACAGAAATAATGAGGGATGAAAACGGAGCACTTGTAACAAATGGAAAAGAAATCGCAAAACAATTTGATAGTTACATCAATGAATTACTCAACCCACATTTTTTTTATATGCTTGTGAAACATGTCCAACGACAAAAGGAGATGAAGACAAAATAGCAATCTTTGAAAGACGAATATTAAGAAGAATTTATGGGCTAAAAAGATTTATCACATAACAATATGAAAATAGACGCAACATAAAATTACAACAGCTAATGAAGAACTGGACATAGTAGCAGTATTACAATATAGAAGAATCGCATATGCTAGAGATCAAATAGTCAAATGAAAGTGGTATTAAAATGGAAACCCTTTGGAAAAAGACCACTAGGCAGACCAAAATAATGATGAGTAGGCAAAGTAAAAAGATTTTAAAAGGAATTAGAATACAAGATATTTAAGCAGTAGCATAGGATAGAGACAGGTGGAAGCTAATTTGTGTTTCGGTAAGAGGCTTCAATATAATAGTGGCCTTTGAAAAACCGAATATGAAAAAGAATACATATACAGAGTACTCTCGATTATCCAAGGAATTGGGTTGCCGGCTATCCACGGAATTCTGTGGATAATCCGCAATTACATACAATGTACATTCGAGGGTCTAGTATTAAAGGTAGGTACATAACATAATATGAACATTGTACATAATATGTATTAATATTAAACCAGCTTATTGTATTTTACGTCTTTATAGAGTAATATTGGCTATCACAAATTTTAGGTTGCCACAGAGATTAATCAGCACTGCATTATAAGTAGAGACAAAAATATAATATATTATTTCAAACATTTAAAAATGTATTAAATTAATTGGACAAATATAGGTCCAAAACGCATACTCCATTGGCCTAATAGCATTAATCCATTTAAAATTTAGTTTTTTTTTCATAACTTCTATTTGGGAGACCGTATAGTTGATATGATACTCTTTGGCACGTGTTATGATAGTATACAATAAAACACATTTTTTTACACGTCTCTTTGTTTTGGTCGTTCATTATGTTTTGTAATAAATAGAGACTATCGAATAAAAAGAGAATAATAAATTACTCCTATTAACTAAAGTATCAACTAATACTAATAAATTAAGACTCATTAACTCATAGTATTACTCTATGATTGAAAGTTGTATGTTATCAGCTTTGTTATCATAAATACACAAGTGGACAAACATTTTTTAAGAGGGATTCAGAATTTAAAAATGTATATTTCAGTATCAATATGAATAAAACCGTAATAGATATATAATATAATATTGTAATAATACATTATTAATTACAGAGATCAATGGGAAGATTATTGATCCTTAAATTAATAAATTATAAAAACATTAAATTGGTGCACAATATTATTTAACCCCAAAATAAGTGGGAGAGTTGCCCACTAGATAAATCTGTTTTCCGGAACTTGTACATAGTCTCTATAATACAGATTGTTGATGTTCTAATATTTAAGTATGCAATTTAAATGTTTAAATTATTATAATTAAATTGCAAAGAATTTAAATGTTTTTATTTCATAGCTATAATTTTGCTTTCTTAATATACAATTTATGAGTATTTGTATATTATGAATGTTCTTTCATTGGGAAAAAATTTCCTTAGAAAAACTCCTAAAAAATAACATATTGCAGTAGCTTTAAGTATTTAACTAGAAGAATTTATACAGCAACGATAAGTGATGATAAAAAGTTTATATTCATACCTTTAGGATCGTTGTTAATATCTTTAGGGCCATCTGAAATTTAATAACACTTGTATTATATCTTCTAGGATAATACCTACTACATATGCTATAATGGAGAGAGCATATTATACACAATCAACAATAATATACCAGTCTAATATTGGCATGTGCGAGTAATGAGTATGCGTGTAGGTATGAGTTTATAGTGAAGAGTTCCATACACTAAAATTGAATCCTTGCCATCACAGCATTATTTACATTAATAAAGTTCTATTTAAAAACAATATTATAAACACATAAAAAAAGATGTACAACTACTGATTCATGTTATGCTTAAATATCAAAATATGTAAAATTAAAATAGCTTCAATTTACGTTTAAGGTGATGATACACCTGCCTGTGTTGTCTTCGTCTTACAAATATACAACATAACAATCCCTTTGTTTTTATAGCAGAATTGCAAAAACTCCACAATGCATAGCTGATAATTTTATAAGTATCGTAGCTTTATTATTTTTCTGATAGCACAAACCAATAATTTATAACAGTTAAATGAAAAACCTATTTTTCTCAAACTGATAACGTTTTTTGTTTCCTAATAAAACACTTCATCGAACTATGTGTAAAAAATTGATAAGTAAAAAAACAAATAGTCATTTATACAACTTTAGCATTATAAAGATGCGATATCATTAATAAATTCCAAGTAAGTTAAATTTAAAATACATTTATTATATCTTAATAATTAATTTACTTTTGACAAATAAACATGTCCATTCATAACTGGACTATCAAGAAATGTTCATTACAAATGTTACTAAATTTGTTTTATAAAAAATTCTAGCAAAGTAAATGAATTATTGAGATAGAATAAATGTATTTTAAATTTAATTTACTTAGTTTTTTTGTAACATATTTTTAAGTACCGGCATGTCATATGATTTGCAGGTTTTTCATGTTTTTATTTATTTATTTATTATATTATTATGTTTTCTAATTCAATATTTTCGATTTTTTTTTTTTTTTCATATTCAATTGTCTTTTGCATAATTATAATATAACACATATTTACTCTCTTGAGACCATCGTTCAAAATGTATTGTGGCATTACATCGTAGCCATTTAATTTGATGTAAAATTATATAAATATAATGGGCTTTATTCATAGAAAAACCATGGTAATTTCTATTGATACACACAAGAATCCATTTAAAAAAAAATGGAAACAAATTATAAAATATCTATTTAATATTTGTAGTTATATTTAGTATATTATGATAAGTGAAGGTGTCTGGAACGGCGAGAACCGCTAACCAGTTTACGACGTATACGTAGAGGGGGTAATACTGTCTCTGACGCTGAGACGTCGAACGGTTCAACTAGAAACAGCCTAGCACAATATCTTTTTGCCTCAAAAATACCTCACTTTTTGCTTATATATTTGGTGTTATTCAACCAATTTTCTCAAAACCAACAAAGGAATAATCAGCAAATCATGCTTGATCTATTGATACCACATACGGACCAATTAGTACTTTCGTTTGGACTATAGCCCCGGCTAAAAAAATAGGGAAAAGTTACACAGATTCAATGGGCATAAATGTACTACGGTTATGACCGATATACTTCTATTTTTTTACTTAGCTTCGCGCCACTATCGTTGAGCTAGATTTATGTCATCCGAATAATGAAAATGTTACGACTTAGTTAATGTTATTCTCTCTGGGTTGATGAATTGTGATAATTCTATTGGAAATACATAGGCAATAGTTTTTGCAATGTCGTACATTTGTAAAAAAAAGACAACACTTGAGGGTGTAGCGTCCTCAGAAAAACGTACAAATCAATGATTATAATTATGTCTATATTACTTTTTTAAATATATGTAATTACAATAAAATTACTTATCTATTAATTTATTAACTTACTTTGCAAAAGAGTATCGTTATTTAAAATAGCTAAGAAATTTTAAAATTAGGTATATTATAAATCTATGGTTAAGTAGTACATACAAAAAATTGATAAATCCAATGGTTCAGTTCTTTCTAATGAACCAATTATGGGACACGAAATATTGAATTAATGACCAATACTATTGATTCATTAAATATTCAATGATAGTTTATACGACCCGGTATTTGTCTAACAATCTGGTACAATCAGAGAGGTTTTATAAGTATAAAATAAGTATACAATATCCTTGTACATTTTTTTTGTTTTTATTTATTTTAAAGACCTTGTATAATACATACAATAATTTGCTACATGATGGATAATTATCAACTAGTGAATCTTAGGGAAATGGTTATAAGATATCTCAATAGTATTTCAATTTTTTGAATGTTTTCAAACTTCTAGACAAAGAATTTTCTCAAGACATCATTTTACAATAATTTTAAGCAAATCTAAATTTATAGATTAGAAAGTCAACTTTAATATGGAAATGAAAACTCAATCAAATATCGATTCGGAATTTATTGTTTTCGTAGAATGGTCGGAATGTTCATTAATCTTTACTATTATTTAAGAATGCACAATGTTCTTATCATCCTTTTAATCATATTAATAATATTTTATAATATAATAAATATTATAAGGTACGGTTTATATACTAAAAATGTATTAAAAATATTACTCGAACATTCATCTGAAAAAAATATATTTTTATTAGTCCGGGGTCTATTAACTACATATTATCATAAAGTCATTAATAATAGACTCTTTACAAATAAACAATACATCTAATTATTTAATATACATCATTCAAATTTCAAACAATTGTATTAAATTTGAACTAAATCAATAAAGAAAAAAATATTAAAGTTTTGTGAAAAAATTAATGTATTACTGCTCAACTAAAGTAAAATAAAATTGTTGAAAAGTGTCAAACAAAGTTTTAGAGTTATAACATTATTATAATAACTTAGAAGTATACTTCAGATGGATATACTGGAGTTTGTTTTTACATATTTGATGTGTGAATGAACTTATTATTCCTTAAAAATCAAAAAAATATCTTGTATTATAAAACCTTAAGGCGGTGGCTCATCCTGGTGACAGTTTAAAGTAGAACTCTGAGCAGCTACTTAGCCGGAGACGAAAAACCTAAGTACCACATAATGTAACAGCCAATCGGAAGCCTTCCTTTGTTCTCACTCATGCACTATGACAGAAAAACAGCCAATCAGAAGCCTTCTCGCAGCGGCGTCTTTATCCGTCGTGCATCTGGTTACTAAAATACCCGCAAATCATTTAGATGAACTTATATTAGAGCGATAAACCTTTTCCATTGACCTGTTTGTATATATTTATATACGAATATCATATGAAGAATACCCATCTTAAAACGGCCTCCTGCAACTATCCCGAATGCCGAAAAATCCATATTCTTGAGAGCCTTGTAATTTACCAGGGCCGCCCAAAATCAAATATTAAACAAGAAAGAATAATATACATGTTGACAGGGTCCAGAATTTGGCCTTCCACCAGTTGCCGACCCCTGATATACAGTCACATTAAATAGCCCCCTGTAAATTGTCTGCCCAAAATCAATTATTTCGATTTATTTTACGTCATTTTTAAAATGATCAAATATTTATTATAATATTTAATAATACTTGGCCCCTACCTTGTATACAGACGGTTATAATAACTATGGTTCCAGCAGATGCGGAATAAATAATAAGTTGTTATTATTGCCCGTTCATGCCTACCCCTTAAATATTATTTACTATTCACAAAAAAAAAATGTAGGTACATATATTATTTACGAACATGAAAAAGTAGTAAATATATCATTTAGTTACAACTAATCTGAGCCTGAATCTGAATCAGAATCTGATATTGTGTCTTCTGTAGGCGGACAACATCTCTAATAGTCTTGTCAATGGTGAAGTCGATTTAAAAAAATGTTTGCTTTTCTTTTATAGTGTATCTTATAACATTTTTCCAAATGATCGAGTCTACCCGATTCAAACCTTCTACTAAAAATTGTTTTAATTCTTTAAGTTTGTATGTGATGTTGTTCATTTTAACGTAGTTTTTAACCGATGACCAAGCCAGTCGTGTGAGGTTGGGCGCATAGTGGTATGGCGGCACTGCGGCAGTCTTAAAAATTCAGGGCTTGGAACCTTTATGATTTTTTCGGTTTCGGTTCCAATCCAGTTCTTCAAACAAAAAAAAATTGGTTACCGGTTTCGGTTCCGGTTCTTAAAATCATAGAATTGCGGTTTCGGTTCCGGTACCGGTAAATACCGGTATTTAGAAGTATTTGTATTATTTTCAAAAAGTAAAAACAAAATAAAGTATATCGTATTATTAAGTACGTCGTCCTTATTATCTATATTATGGCTGTCTTAATTGCCGATTTTCGTGGGTGAAGTGAAATTTCAAATATTCCCGCGCTCGAAACGAGATCTCTAAGACTTATCAAAAATCGTTATCACCTCATAAATTTTTGTTTTTTAATTACCCATGACGTCAACAGGAGTGACTTCTAAAAGTAATTTCAACGTCATTGACGTCTGCATCGCCGACTCTCATAAGCCCCCGAGTTTCACGACAGCGAGTTTCAAAAGCTTGATTGGTAAACGATTTTCACTTGAGGTGACCGACTGCATATACACTCAAGCACGGATTTTGAATTATTATTTTTTTACATACGAAAAAGTTCTGGATGGACACTAATAGACGCCGAACGGAGGGTCTGCAATCCACCGCAGGTGGATTGTCTACCTGATTAGCTGTAGGACATTGTCTGCGATTCGACGAAGTCAGATTGCTTACTTAGGTAGCTAACTTGAATGTTTAACGATTTTCACCTGCTTAAAATGGTATGGTTATGGGCTTTGGCTAGCTTATCGATTAAGTACCTATCGTACATTGGTTTTGAACGTTTCACCATTTGTAGAAGTTAACAATTAGTTTTAGATTACCCTCGACCAGAATCTTGTTACTTCAATAACATTTTTATTTGCCAAAAGAAAGATTTTCTTTGAACAGGGTAAGGTACAACTTTGGCCGTTTGGAAGGTATTCCATGTTTTGTTCCCTACCACACCAGCATTTTGTGGGGATGTCTTGGAGAATTTCCTATTGCTTCAGGTTATTTTTAGATCTGCCTACTCCTATTCTAAGTCTATTGAGGGAACTCCAGGTTGGCTGGTTTAATTCATGTCCTGTTGGAGGCAGTTCCTCTGGTTCGGACTCTAGTTTATTGTTTTCCTTGGAGATAGAGAGTTTCCACCTTTTTTTTCGTGTCTGTTCAGGGTGTTTTTTAAGAGGTTTTGTCGTTTTAAGGAAATTTTTTCTGTGTTTAAGTCTGAATTTAAGTATGTTTTGTCTATGCAATTGGTGTCGTATATCAGTTTCTGCTTTGGTCTTTTCCAGTATTGTGTCTATTTGTTTTATGAGGATATACCTGCTCAACACAGGTCTGGTGAATTCTCCAGCAAAGAAACAAAGTGATAATGCAGATATGTGTAATGTATGTGAGTCCCCCCCCCCCCCAAAAAAAAAAAAACCTGTGAGTGTCCGTAGTGTCTTGCAGTCAAGTTCTTGTTATGTCTGAGTTTGTTATTTACTAAACTGTTTATTATTAATTTCTCATATAGCTTGTAGGAATGACAGAGAAGGGAGATGGGTTGGAAGTTTTGGCTCATCTGGGGTTTTACCTGGTATTAGAAGTGCGATGATTTTTGATTTTCTCCAAATTTTTGGGATTTGTTCTATATTTGTGATATTATTGAAGAGGTCTAGGAGCCACTTTTTGGCAGTCAGCCTAAAGTGCTTTATTTGTTCTGTGCAAATATCGCTTTCCTATTTTTCAGCTCATCAAAGGTGATTTGGAGTTCTTGAGGTGAGGAAAAATCTCTAAGTATTGATTCCTCCTTCGTTGCTTTTCATCTGTTGTATGTTTTGGTTGAGTTTTTTTTTTTGTCATTCCATTTATGAGTAGCTGATACACCACTTTATTTACTGTTATTGCTGGTATTCATGTTTTAGGTTTCAAAAGGTCAAAGTCAAGTTTCTTGATAAGTCCTCACGTTTTACTACTGCTGTGTTTCATGTCCACATGTTTGGGAAGTGTATATATTTTTAATAAGCGTTCTCTTTCTTCGTTTGTATCTAGGTTGAATGGGTCATCTTCTTATAGATTTGTATACAGTTAGAACTGTTCTGATAGATCAGAGGTTAAACCTGCAATTTATCTTGTTCTGAAACTTCTGGGAATAAATTTCCTTGAAATACTCCACGAAGGTGTCATACTTTTCACTAGTTGCTGACAGGTTTGATATTTCTACGTCTAGGCTGTCTGTTCGAGAAATAAAATCTGTCATACTTTTGAAAGGTAAATCTCCTTCAGAATGGTGTTATATGAGCTCAATTTTTTTAGTTTTTTCACATTATATGGGTCTATGTTATGACCGTAGTATGTGTTTTTAAACTTGTTTGATTGTCTGTTGATTTAGGGAGTTATTGACAAATATATTGTCGGGATTGCACCAATCATAATTCGACAAGCTCTTCATTTTTATTATTTTCTTGGTATCCCCATGCAGAACTATGGCTTTACATAACTAAATAATAATAAGCTGACCTTAAATATAAGAAAAAGTGTTTTTATTGCTTTATCTATGTATGATACTTATATTCCGTTCCATCATATTTTTATTCGCTCTTGTAATAATCGAGATATACATTTTAAATCATGTAATTGATAAAAAATAATTAGGGTTACGATGATAAAATATTTAGTTCTTATTAATGAATGCAATCTTTGGTGGAAAATTCATGTTGAAAATGTGGTTATGAAATTAAGATCTTTTATTTGCAAACTTTTCAAACTAAATAAACTCTTACCAACTGAATTTTTGTACATGGTATATAACTCAATCTATAAGTCGATATTCCAATACTTTATATTAGAATAAGGTTGATGATCGGACAATTCTACAACACCACTTGAAATTTTACAATATCATTCAGGAAGAATATATAAAGAGAAAGAGGAGTTATTTGACTCGATTTCCACAAATTATAAAGAACTTAGAGTTCTACCCTGTCAGGTATTTATACAGGCAGTTTTTCATTTTATTTGTTACATGTAAAATTAATATTAAACAAGTTAATAAACGGGAAAACAAGGTATATGACATGCATTTTAGTTACACAAAAAATAATATAGGAAATAAGTTCGTGGATTATTTAGGTAAAATGAATTTTAATTACATGTCACTCTATCTAAAAAAAAGTATAAATATATATTTTTGATAATGTTTATAAGAATAATAATGAATTTAAGAAAAATATTATTGTAAACTAGTTGTTACTTCAACTTTAGCAGTACACCATTTAGGTATTACGTTTCTTAAATATTGTAATTAAAGTGTTATATACGTTTTAATATATTCTAACAACTCATTTACATCGCAAAATGCTCTGTTTAATGGAGTAAACTAAATAATAATAATACTTTGTATAAAAAAAAAATTTTTTTTTTCTGCGGTAATTATAACTAATGAGTAATTTTTATAGTTGGTTGCAGTTTTAAAATGAGTTCTACAATATTTTACAAATTAACAATAACGAATCAAAAGGGTATTTATTAATAAATGAATACATACGCTCAATGTTATCAGCACTATGTTGTACACCAGATGTTGTAGGTACCCCATTAGCTTGCATAACCCAAATTAAAATAAATATATTTGTAATCATTATGGAATTATGCTTAAAAGAAAACATGATGGTTAAATATAAGAAAAATATAAAAATTATTTGAACGTTGTTATGTGAACGTCGAACAATAAAATAAAATGTAATAATACTTCTCTATCTCATTTATAAGTCATATGCTCCTGTACCAATACCCCTTCAGTACCTTCAAAGTAAATAATGTCCACAACTGGTTATTATAAACCAATATAATAGAATAAACAATTTACTAATATTATTTTCCGTTAGCTAATAAACGCCATATGTTGCTTATTTTAATCATTGTGTAAAAATGTGTGTTTGACACTGAATATAATCCATATTTTCACAATAGCTTGAAGCTAATAAAGTTTCGACAGTATAAAATCCATTTATATATTTTTTTTAAATTTATACTGAGGCTTCTAAACTAAATCTAATCTAAGTAATCCACCAATAAAAAATACAAATTAATCGTAAATCACGGAATATAGATTATTGCTGAATATTCTTAGTGTTTTTTTTCATGTTTCCAGTTAGACTTAAAGAACCCAATACATATGATTTTACATCAAGCATTCTTATTTTTTATAAGTTAAAACAAATCCTAAATAAACTACACCTAAACACTATTAATACTTATCTATACTGCTTAGTAGTCCTATAAATTCAAATCATATTTCAAACAATTTATTCCTCTTTATTATCGTTATTTATTTAAAATACTCTAAAGAATTAAAAGCTGTACAATAACTTTTCAATTGTATTAAACTCATAATTATTTTTACGATGTTACATTAGAATATAAGATGATGTTGATTATATTGTTGATAAATACGTAATAGGTAAACTGATAAAAAAAATATATATTTCCATTGCAGCATTATAAAATATCATCACAAATTACCCATTCTCGAGAAATAGTTTATTTTTAACTTAATATTTATTAATGCAAGGTGTTAATTATAAACAATATTATTTGATTCTGAGACATAGCGGTGATTGCCTTATTTTATGCGTTTTCTTTCTGCTCGTCATCAACATTTGTGGTACCTTATAGAAGTCTCAGAATTTTGACAACTGTATCTTTTTAAAAATTAAAAATTCACAGTAATTTTATAAAGATTCAAAATAAATAACCATAGACACTCAAACTTTTCACCAAATGTTAATTTGACGAGTTTTAATAAATAATACAATTTTGTATTTTAAGAGAAAACAACTTCTCCAATCAAAATTATTTTTCGTATGTAATTGTTTATCAATGAATTCAAATATAATATATCTATAGACATTACATACTCTCGAAGAACTACTGTTGTACAGCAGAGCGGTACCCACTTGTTCAATTATTTTAATGTTTATATTTAATAACACGAATCAGAATTGTTATTCCGAATTCGGTGTCGTTCTGTCCATCTACTATATTGTATTCGTGTTTTATATTTTAATACCTATATCATTTTTACATCTTGTTAAAATTATATCTTATTATTTTAGTGTATGTCTATTTATGTTGGTTGTAGAATTACAAGAATTTACAAGGAATTAAAAAAAAATAATTATAACCTGAGTCAATAATTAGTACGACTTCAAATTAAAACTCACCTCACAGACTCAAAGTACTTTAACCAGATGTCTAACAGTTGTGATACGTGGCCAAAGAAAATAGGGCAAAAACCAGATGTCGAGAAAATAAGTTTTGTATTTTTATACGGTTTAATACCAAAAAATTGGTAGATACCTACCTGATATTTTTTTTATTGTAAAAATTTAACATCACACATGTTTTTTAGCTACTGCTTGTTTAGTTGGTGTAACTGTATAACATTAAGTATTAAATGTGGTTTATATTTCAAATTTTAAACATTGTTGTAGATAATCTTTGAAGCAGAATATTGGGAGCTTATGTTATTTGAAAAGAGTATATTATGAAGATTAAAGAATCCCGGAGTCACTTAACTAAGCTTATTTAAGCTTTAAAAACTTATAAATAACTTATCAATTGTCAAATTTAAATTTGTGTGTAGGAAATACACTGAAAAATATTCAGTTTATGAGCAATGCCTGAAATACTCAAACTTAGTTCCATAACGCCGATATTTAAATCTGGTGATATTTCTAATGTAGCTTACCATAGACCAATAACTATCATCGATCGCATAGGTAAACTGTTTGAATTTTTAGTCTTAAGTTGTATCCAACCTGTATCAAATCATAATAGATGAGCAATATGGTTTTGCCCTAATCGGTCATTTAACACTTGCAATCTTGTGTTTACTAATTATGTGTTTGATGTCTTTGCAAAAAAGAATAAGGTTGACATCATTTATACCGACTTCAGTAAAGCCTTTGATAGGGTTAACCATTCTGTTCTTATGAAAGTCCTTGCCAGCAGTGGTTTTAAGGAGCCTTCTTTTATCATGGTTCAGCTCTTATCTATTCGATCGCAAACAATTCGTGAAAATATTTGGTATCAAATCACAGGTATTAAACATGCCGTAGGGAGTACCTCAGGGTGGCCATCTTTCCCCATTACTTTCTATATTGTTTATTAATGACATAAAAAAAGTTATTCGACACAGTAAATTCTTACTATTTGTAGACGACTTAAAGCTATTTCTAGAAATTTGCTCAGTGCATGACTATCAATTACTTCAAAGTGACTTGTGTGCACTAGATGCCTGGGCTGTAAATATTGGTTTGGACTTTAATGTTTCTAAATTTTAATCAAAATCTTTTTATAGAGGTTGGACTCACTTGGAATTTAAATATTTACTCCGTGGAACCTATCTTGTTATTGAATGGAATACTGTAAAAGACCTCGAAGTTTTTTATGATAATAACTTAAATTTTCATAGCTACATAGATGCGACATGCTGTAAAGCTTTAAAAGCTCTTGGATTTCTTAAGCTGGTTTGTAACGAATTTAAGTTGATAACTCATGTTGTTCACACAACTCTATTATGCGCACATCAGATCTATTCTTGAATTTTCTTTAATTATACGGAACCCACACACCACAAGCAATATGAATCAACTTGAAAGGGTCCATTAGAAGTTTTTTAGTTTTGCAGCATATCTATTAAATATAGAACACAGACCTCATGTTTATGATACAGTAATAGATAGGTTAGGTTTGCAGTATTTGGCAGATAGACGTATCACCATTAACAAGGTCTTCTTACTCAAACTCATCAATAGGTCGATCGACTGTCCTGAACTTCTATTCAAAGTTAAGTTTAAAATTCCCTGTATCCAGGTCCGTTCTTCCTATCTTTTTTAATATTCCACTGTGTACGACAAATTATTCCCGTAACAAACCACTAAATTGAATGATGCGTAATGCCAATGAGGATCCGTCTTTTAGCTTTTAAGTTAAGTTTGTAATTATTTTCTTTTGTTTTATTTCTTTTTCTATTTTAATTGTTATGTCTAGTACACATTTTGTATTGTACTTATATTATGTTAAATTTACATTCTGTACTTTGGGCTGCGGACCGCATTGAAATAAAATAAAATAAATAATAGGTGAATAAGTTAGTTGGGCTTTATATATTATGAAGTAAGAAGAAAAGTTGCAAATATTGTTGCTTCCGTAATTTCAAAAGTTCAAAAGCCGTAAGCTTTTGAGACAAAATGTAGACGAATTACAAGGGAATCGAAGAATAATGTTTATTAGCAAAAAATTATAATATGTGTAGTGTGTACAAAAATGTGTGTGTGTGACGAGAAGTTGCTCCGGTCTTCGTGGCTATGGTACATCTACATAGGCTGCTCTCCGGGATCGCTTATATGTAGTGTCGACTCCTTTGATATAACGGCTCGTGCAGCTTGCAGGTGTGGTGTTGTTTTAGGTTGTTATTGCCAATTTCTAGTGGAGAAATTTGTTTACACGTGCACCGAGCTATTATGCTGGATGAGTTATTCCTTAATGAGAGGTCAACCACTCAGTAAATTAGTACATTAGATGTTTTTTTAGAGTGGTTCGTGATTTCGAGTTAAGTACCACTTTATACATTGTGAGAGGTCCATGTATTCTATATGATATTCTAAATTATATTATATTATATTGTATTAGCCGACCCGACAAACGTTGTTTTGTTGTATAAATTATTTCTAGAGAATATTTAGCTAAATAAAAATAACTTGTTTAATATCATTGTGTAAGCATGTGCTATATAAATGTTATGGGTAGGAATACTGTGAAAGGTGAATGAATATAAAAATATGTCATTGGCAATAATGAGCCCACTTTGTGATAAATTTGGCATTTGATTTTGAATGTTAATTTGAATTGTTAATAATTGATAGCATTATTCCTGACTATTTCTGTTGCTCCGAACGATGTTATTTGGAAACATGAAATAAATGTTTGAATTAACTTTAGGAACAGGATAGTAATCCAGATTCGTGCCGATAAGTAAACCGTTCAATGGTTCAGGTGGTGTCTCAATTGCGGGTAATTGCACTTTTTCTGACGAACAACATACAACGGCTGGCTCACTTTTAAACTTAAGAGCATAACATTTCTTGTCCATAGCACAAATTACCACTTTTGAATGAGCATAATATTGAATATCGGGCTCATACTCATAAGCTCATACTCAAATGCTAGACGCAGGAATGAATTAGATGTAAATAATCGATGCACCTGTTGGCGCTGTTGGTCACTTGCTTTGCGTCTGATAACTGTATAACGGCGGGCTTGCCCTTGTTCTAATCTTCTTTGTTAATTTCGTTCAGCTCTAGCATCTTCTGATGCAGCTTGACGCAATCGCGCCATGTTCACACGCATATTAGTATTACCTTGCTGGATTTGGTCTTCTGTTCTTTGGGCTCTTATATTTCGCATGCTTGAAGATCAACGCGTTTGACAGTCTAAAAAAGCTCCTCTGCGTCTTGCCGGCATTGTACACAACTCACAAATAAAATAAATTCAATTAGTTGATACTGAAAAATGGTCTATCTGTCAATAGTTTCTGTAACCAATGGCAATCCTATACAAACAACCAAATAATAATATAAATAATAATAATATTAATAAATAATAATAATAATAATAATAATATTAATATTAATAAATAACAAATAATAATAATAATCCCCGTTTCAATAACCCTTAAAAAGTTGAATTTTATAAATTTTCTTTCATATGAACCTATTCACAGACCTACCAAATGTATACACAAAATTTCATTGAAATCGGTCTGTAAATCAGAGTGCACATTACTGCCGCTACGTGTCAACGACACACTACTGTGCACTTAAGAGGCCATAACTCCGGAACTTATCGCACAGCATACAAACATAGATAGTAGCCTAATCTCAAACCTACTGAATATGCATATAAAATTTTATAAAAATCGGTCAAACCGTTTCGGAGGAGTATGTTAACTAACATTGTGACACGAGCATTTTATATATAAGACATTATATGAGGAGATTCCGAAGCCTACAACAATATTATGTTTATTTATGATTTGTTGAATGGTCATATTTTTTCCACAGATCTGCTTTCTATGATTGAATATAGCAAATCACCGTTTAAGAAATTCAAACTAATTGCATGTAAAATGTTATAAAAATATAATAATAATAGCTCCACTTCTTCCTTCCATAGAGCATTGGAAATAAAAAAATCTTATTACTGATCATGTAAATTTTTTTTTTATGTCAAGTATTGTTTCTTATATAAATGTATATTTAGCCTTGAACTTATTTGTAAATTAATTAAAATTATTATGTTATTATTAATTTAGTGTTTGTTACTGTTATCAATTACCGTTGTACAAATTATTGTTAGTTTGTAAGTGTTGTATTTTGATAATTATTGTTTTAATTTAGTTCTTACTGTAAGATACTTAAAAATGTAAACCTGTTATTGCTCACATAAAAGGGTTACTACAAATATATTATACATAAATAAATCATAAGAAGTTGTTAATTCAACAACTAAATATATCATACAATATTGTTAGAAATTTGCTTTAATATACATAACACGGAGACAACGTAAATGTGGCGTCCGCTTAAACACTTGTTGTATAAAAAAATATGACTGTTGAAAAATTAAAATAAACATGGCTTCTAGTAATCAACAAAATATATAAATCTTTAAGTAAGCTTTATCCCTATCAATTTTTTTTTGCACAGAGTTTCAATTGAATAAAATTGAATTTAGTATCATCTACGTATGTTGAAGTTAAATATAATATGCAGAAAAATTCACCTAGTTGACAACACGGACTTTCGTTTTTCAATTTGGAACCGAGATGTAACATTCTTTTTTATTAACTTTTGAGTTTAAAATGCTTGAAATATTGTAATTATACCAATACATTATCGAATTTCGATGTAATGATTTTTGATACTTTGTTGCAATTCAAAAACGAAAATTTAACCTCAGATAGTAGAATGTTTCTCAAAAATGTATTAATTACCACGTTCCATGTACAGTAAAATTATAAAATTATTTTGAGCTTTTTATTATTTTTAAAATGTATTTAATTATTTTTCATACAAATGTATAAAAGTTTGTATTTTCATACCTAACGTTGATTGTTCTACATTTTACAATCGGAAAGTTATAATTTTTAAACCTATGAAATATTTTTGATTTCTATTAATTTTTTTTTAATTATTCAATTTGATAATTTACACATAATAATATATAGGTACAAAGATGAAAGAACGTTTCCGCTCAAAATAAACAAGCTATTTAAGTGTGACATCAATTACAAAGGAATACTCGAGAACTATAGACTGTACAGCAGAGTGGTATCCACTTGTTCACCTAATTTTATGATTTTAGTTTCATATAATATTTCATAACACGATTGAGTATTGTTATTCCGAATTCGGTTACGGTCTGTCCATCGACATTTTTATCATTGATTCTTGTTTTAGGTGTATTATAATTTATAATATTTTTTTTATATCTTGTAACCTAAATTATACCTTATTATTGTTGAGTATAACTTGTTATGTTCGTTGTTGAAGTACAAGAAACTGATAAGAAAAAATACAGTTATTATCACCTGAGTCAATAATTAGCACCTATGCAAAATAGAACACACTTAAGAGGCTCTAAGCGCTTTAAACAGATGTCTAATAGTCGTGATGTGTGGCTAAAAGAATATTTCATGGTAAAAAACAGTTTTATACCAAATAAGTTTTGTATTTTAATACGACTCAAAACCAAAGAATCGCAGATACTAGACATTTTCGAAAAACGTATTTATGAGTCCTATTTGAAATTCAATACAAGGTTTCTCAGAAATTGTCTGAACACCAATTCATTTATTTTGAAAATACATAGTTAAAATATTCTATTCTTTGCGATCAGAAATATAATATACCTAACTTCACCATACGACCCGCATTGGGTGGAACAGTCCCGCTCTCGAGCTTTGTGTCCCACTGTCGACAGAGAACCTAAAAGTTTTCAACTTTGAGAAAAGGTGACCTGTGTAGGTATTAATCTTACCTAAAATTATTATGCAGGTATATATATAAACATATTATACTAAATACTATATAGATACGTATAGTGTATACAAGTAGGCATGCACTGTAAAAGTGTAAGTCTCATAGTCCCTAGATAAAATGATACAAAAAGTACCTAATTCATAGATATTAAAGAATGGATGGGCCATGTATGCTTATCATTGAGGAAAGAACATGAAAATATTTTGAGGTTACAGAGGTCTTAACACAAATAGATAACAGTATTGGGAGATGATAATCACAGAAAATAATTTATGATAAGACCGCTATTGGAATGAGAGGCATTGATAAAATCAGTCCTTCTTTCTTCCCCATTCCGGCACACGGTCCTCTATTTTATTAATGTAGCCATGGCCTATCCATTCTTTAATATCTATGACCTAATTGTAGCTACAGCTAGTTATCACTTATCGCTGCCATCAAGTCGTCTGCGAGAATCGCCAATAAATGGTCTATACATATTATTATTTATTATTAGAGCTAGGATTTTAATGATCTAAAAAATACACTACAACACTAAAAAAAATAATGCAAAAATAACATAAAAAAATCTAAAAAAAAGAACTTGAAAAATGTACTTAGGTGAGCCAAAAAAAAAAAAAATGTAATTTTAAAATAAATATTATTAATTATTATTTATTCATTTTTGATATTACACATAAAAATTAATTTTCTCGATTCACCGAAAGGTGACAATAATTTTATCGAAAACGGGTATAACAGCGATAATAATATGCAAAATAAAAATTACACATTCTAAATAGTTATATCACGGAACAGTTCCATTCCCTTGTTCGGCTGCTTTGCGGATCCGGGAAATATAGAAAACCATCCGAATAATTTATTCTATTATTAAAATATTATTATTTATTATTATTATTATTTTAGTTATTACTATTAATATATTATCTATGTTTTCTGTTTACATTTTGAATTAAAAAAATTAATGTTGTTTTTAAAACTAAAACGCACTGTGTTTTACTATATTTCTAGTGTTGTAATTTTAAGCGAAATAATATGATTTTCCTATTAACACTTGCAAGTCTCCCTCTTTAAAAAAAAACAAATATTTTCTCATTAAATATACCTAACATTTAACCTTTTAATGTGTTTAAAGTTCCTTGTACATACGTAATACTAAATGTACAATGCGAAATGTATTGTTAATTGTTCATATTAAGGTTTAACGAAAATGTCAGTTATCTAAGTTTTTTTTTTGTGTCATATAAAAGTACAAAACCTTTTTTTTTGAATACTAGTTTTCGCATGCCATATTCTCTTATGCCACAATTCCTTTGAATAGGTACTCTTTATTGACTCAAGTGATAAACACTGTTTTTTTTTTTTAAATGTATTACCAATTTATTGAAATTCTTCAACCACCATAACTATATATACATTAGAATCAGATATAATTTGAAAAATATGTATTAACAGAAAAAAGATTCACAAAAATACTAAACATGAATACATGATAATATGACTGTAGGATGTCTTTGTAATTTATGTATTATATTTTAATTCAATGATAACTCGTTGCATACGAAAAAGAATTCTAAGCAGAGACGTTGGGTTCTAAGCATGCATGTATAAATAATCAAATTAAATATTTTAAAAAAAATAATAAAAATTGAGTATAACTCATATCTGTAAATAGAACCTAACCTAACTATAAGGTCAGATTTTTTTATTGTTAAACGCACAACAATTTATGGAGAATCGTTTTTAAAATTTTAAGCGTTAGCTATAAAAAGAAACACTTTTATAAATCTCTATAATATAAAACATAATTTAATACACATATTATACAGATTTTAAAAAGCTCAAAAAGAGTAAAAAGTTTGAAAATTTTAGTATTCAAGGAAAATTGTCATTTTAGCATTTGGTGAAAATTTCCTTAGAATAAACAAAAAATTCAAAATTCAAGAAATTTTTGATGTCTACAAAGTAATGTATTGGTGAACTGCATTAATACAAATGATAAAAATTAATAATATAATAATTAAATAATATTATATTTATTTATTATACATTTGTATTTTGAGTATTAAAATTGTACATACAACCTAGTACCTAGTATAATATATACTAGTATACAGTGCCGCAACTACGTGATAAGGGGCCAGTGTGAAAGGCTTTTTTTGGGCCCCTTCCTAAATTAATCTTATTATAAGTATTACAATCTATAAGTGCCAACGTTTTTTGGTTTTGTGTATAGCTACATATAAATATATATGTATATATATAATATATATATATATATTGGTCCATACGTTTCATTCAATCTGTTTAAAGGCAACAATAAGAATAAAAAAATAAAAATAATGGTATAGAATAAGCTAAATTCAATACAAATAAAAAGGCAGACTAAACAGATTTCAAAGGCATCCCATTACTAAATGCCTATAAATGTTGTGTACGTCAGCCTATTGTTCTTCCAGCAATTCGACAAACAACGACCCATAGACGCGATAAAAATAGATCCAACCTTTTTCTAAACCTACCATCCTATTTCAACATACGTATTACTTAATCTAATATTAGTATACCTACAACGTAGGTTTACGATCGATATCACTGTCGCAGTCCATAGGGCAATAGTCGGAGTATCCTGGCATTGCACCGACTGTCATACCATTCGTTAGATTCTCTGTCCCCTTCGTGCGGTACCTTATCATGTCTTCTTGGCTATCGCGGCCCATTCCGTTACGCGATGTTTTTTCTTCAACATGTTACTACCTTAATTCTTATTCAAACCGTGTTACTTAAATATTGTTATATCATAAACCTTGTCATTACGAACTTAAAATAAAATTATCATATGTCACAACTATCATCCTGTGTTATTAAAACATAAAATCCTTCATCTAACAGTAATAATTTACTAGTATCAATACACTACAACGAATGTTAACTAACTAATTTTGGTCCATTTTCAGTAATATACTCATTTAATTCATTTACATCATGCGGCTTTCGCAAAGCTACTTCTAACGGATATAAATTTTTATGTGAATTACTCCTTCTTCATGCAGGAAGCCCAAAATCAGTTAATGATTTATCGCAAAACTCATAAATCTTATCTTCAATTTTGATATGTCCATCATTGACCTTTGTATATATCATCACTATATGCTAATGTCATATCCTGATTCTCATTACGCATTTTGTTTAATTTATCTTCACATAAATCATTACGAAATTTATGCCATAACTCTAAGGGGTCAGGTGGCTGGCAAAATATGGGGATGATTGTAAATAATTATCTTAATTTTGTATGTGGCTCGGACATGACAGCATCTGACATGGTATTTTGCCAATGTTCATCTCCTTCTAATAAAACTATTTCCTTGAAATCACCTTGATAAGTTTGGAAAACAACACCATTAACGATCCACAGATGTTCAAACGACATTGGAGCGTGAACATGTTGCAGTAAAATTCTTAAATAATAAATAATAATTCAGTTTGGGTTCTATGAATGTTGTAGACACGGCCTAAAGTTGTGTCTTTTTTACACCGGGATATCCTTCAACATCTTGCCCACGTCCTCTAGAAAATGAATATCTTTCCCATACGTAATACTGGGGTACTTCGTGATGTAAAATGGTATTTGTAAAATCATTTCTTTTGCAAAGATCCATGAACGATGTAAGTGTTGTTGATGAAAGATTGTTGACGCGATCTAGGAGATTTTCATTATTATAAAAATAAACTCTTTCCATTTTCCAAATGAACTGCTAAATGAACTACTGCCAGAAAGCGTTCATAAATAGGAAATTGGAAAATTCTCCAGAGCGCTTCCGAGGAACTTATATACAGACCATTTAGATATTTTTCTACTTCATCGTTATTATTTTGAAGCGAAAATGTGGCTTGATCAGAACCTTTATGAATATACTTACAGATATACTTAATTACTTTAACCGACTGACAAAACTTTACGTTTATGTGTGCATTGAATCATCAGTCCTTGGTAGCACTGGATTATAGGGAACAACCCACCTATTATCCATCCTCATTTCTGTTCCTTTGACACGAATTATTGCCGTGATTCCCCCATTATCTGGAGACCTACGCCTGTGGGTTGAGCAGCCGTCATCAACGGTTGGAGTTTCAGAAATAAAATGCTTTAGGGTACTTTTTAGAACAAATGTTTTCTTTCATACACGGTGACAATATTAAGAATAATTGGATCTTATAGTTTGTCAGGTATTTCAGCCGATATTATTACATCTTTAGAATCTGGTTGTACTTTGTTAGCCAGCCACAATAAAATGTGAGGGTAAGATAAACCTCTTTTTTGCCATTCTACGCTGTAAACGAAGGCTTTCAATGGTCCAAAGATATTTTTCTTCATTAATAGATCTATCATTTTCTGGAGTTTTAAATAAAATACTCTAGAAACCAAATCATGTCTGTCGTAAGAATTTTGATCGGCCATTTGGAGTTACATATGAATTTAATAAAGAGATCTTGGCTTCCAAACTTCCTGTTTTTGCAACATATGTTACTGATGCTTCGCTCTTATTGGTTGCAGCATAATTTTATATAGCTTAAAGCCTTCCTCGACAAATGGACTATCCATCACAAAAATAATTTTTTTATTCGAACCAGTAGTTCCTAAGATTAAACAAATAAACAACCTCTTCAGATTTATAATATTAATATAGATTATAATACATACATTAGAAAAAGGGAAAATAACATACACGTTTAATAATATATGGCTTAAGAAATTTGTATATGGAATGTTTCAAAATAGAATTAGGTAAATAAATTCTTAGCTTTATTGGAAAATAATTAACTAATAACTATCCATATCGGCAACAATAGTTATCACCACGCGCCCATACATGTATGACATTTCTCATGGCACACCGATTGAGGACCTCTGATTTAGAGGCTACTTGCCCTATTGCTTGTCTTAGATATTATGTTAGTGGTTAGAGTGTGGAAAGGTGAATGTTAAAAATATTTATGGTCAAATTACATATCTATACTTTTATTATTTTTTATTTGGGAAAGGAAGTGTTTTGGGATAGGATAACAATTATAATTTTTTCTTCTCTTCCTTTTTGATTTATCTTCTGTGTGTATTAATAAAAACTGAATTTAATAGTTAATAGGTATACGCAGTTGTATTTTTCCTCAAGTCTGCCTTCATTGATTTCTATTTTATTTATAGAATTTTTTTTTCAGCTTCCGTAGAAACTTACTATTTTATCTATATTCAAAAACACCAAATACTTTCACCACCTTGTCCAACATACTGGAAAACTTCTCTTTAAAAAAATGTAATATACAGGACATTCTTGTCACAAAATGTCTAGTTATTTATACTGTTCTGTAAATAATATTTTTAACTTAAAACACGTTCGCTGCCACTCAATTTTGTGTACATATACAACGGTGCTGGTATAATTTACGACTTTTTTTTATGACACCTATTGGCGTCATTAGCGTCACAGAATAATTTTTTAGTCAGACGCTGTTTGATGACATTTGGCGTCATGATATAATATATAAATAATAATAATTAAGTTTTATGATGCGTTTTTTCTCAAGATCATAATGATGCACGAGAGAGCGTATTTAATGAACTGCTCAACTGAGTTAAAGATGGTATATAAGCCACATTACAAAAGTGAGGTCATCTATTGTGATAACTCTCTTATCACAAAGTTATTCTGCTGTTCGGGAAGGAGACAAATCCGAAGGATCAGAGATAATCAAAATCAGTACATCGGTTTTTGCGTTATAAATAGTGTAATTAGCCCTAATTTGTTTTATTCATATAGATTATCATATTAAATGCCTAGTATGAAAATATTAATCTCGAGCTATTTTATAGGTTTTGAAAGCTTTAATACCATTACTTATTGTAATATGTGGTAATTTATTGATGACTGACCAAGTGATACTAAATTACCACTCTAAATTATTTATTTATTTATTTATTTAACGCCAAACGGCAATTTATAGATACATTGTACAATTAGAAGATTAACATGAAGAGATAATAATTAAATAAAGTACATGGAAAATATAGTTATATTTATAGACTTAAGTTTAAACTTATACTAAACAGCGTTCAGCTAAAAAGAGTACATGCTAAGGTAAAATAAAACAAAGACAAAAACATTCAGTAGAGATAAATAATAATATAGTCAGCTACATATCAGGAGCTATTAAGTAGGCGGAGCATTCTGTCTAATGGATTATTATGGGAGTAATTAGTACGGTGAGAGGAGACAAGGTATAAAGAGTGATTTCTAGTGATATGCACAGGAACCCGGAAAGAGACAGAGGACAGAAGGTTCGGTGCATCTATTGAGCCGTTAAGGAGGGAGGTGATGAATGAGAGGTCAGCATCGATACGACGAGATGCGAGAGTAGGGATATCTAAGGAAGTTCTAACTGATAGGTAATCATGGGGTGGGTGATCAATATTGAGTATAAAAGCGGCGTAGGAAAGGAAGCGGTTTTGGACACGCTCTAAACGTAATTGGTCCTTGGCTAGATACGGGTACCATACAACTGAGCCATATTCTAAGACAGAGCGGACAAGGGAAAAATAGAGGGATCGAAGACAAGTAGCGGACGTGAAAAGGCTAGTGTTGCGCTTTAAGAACCCTAGAATTTTTAACGCTCTACCAACAGTAACATCAATATGGTGTTCAAAAGAAAGAGAAGGAGTTAGATAGAACCCAAGATCTTTGACAGTGGATACACGCTCGAGAGTAGAGCCATTAAGGGAATAAGGATGGATTATGCAAGTACGTTTTCTATGAAATGACATAACATGACACTTGTTGAGGTTGAGCGTTAGGCCAATACGCTGGGCCCAGAGAGAGAAAGTATTGAGATCTGATTGAAGTTGAAGACAGTCAGATGTAGATGTAATTTTTGAAAAAAATTTAATATCATCGGCAAATAGAAGAACTTTAGAGGATGAAATGTACCTGTTAATTGAGTTAATTAAAAGGATGAACATAAGAGGACTGAGATGTCCTCCTTGGGGGACCCCAGAGGGAGTAATAAATAAGTCAGAGTCAACGCCGTGAACTCTTACGAATTGCTTTCTTTGACTTAAATACGATTGGAGCCATGAGATTAAAGGATTACCGATACCAAGTGATTCCAGTTCAGAAATAAGGCGGCTATGAATGACAGTATCGAAGGTTTTATTAAAGTCCGTGAACACAGCATCAACTTGACAATCAGATTCAAAGCTTTTTAATATATATGATGTGAAAGATAGGCTGCAAGTGACAGTAGATTTCCCACTACGGAAACCATGCTGCTCATCCATTAGAATATGATTAAGACTTCTTTTGATTGAGGAGTAGACGATGGACTCAAACAGTTTAGAAATGTGTGGTAGGATGGAAATAGGCCTGTAATTAGAAACGAGTGAGGGATCTCCAGATTTAAAAACAGGGGTGACAGAGCATGTTTTCCAAGCAGCTGGAAAGATACCCTCATCAAGAGATAGCCTAAAGAGTAGGAATAAAGGATAAACAATAGAATCTTGACAATTAAAAAGTAAACGTGCTTAAATCCCGTCTGGGCCATTAGAATTGGTGTTTTTTAAAGAGTTGATTGCAAGTTGCACATCGTCGAGGGAGAAGTGACAATTAGAAGGAAGTTCATATGGAATAGTATTAATATTAGAAATATTGATGGGTGGAGAAATAGAGTTGTTATACATAGAATAAAAGTACTTAGAGAATAGGTTAGCCGAACCAAGAGGAGTATCAACCTTATCATTGTTCCAGAATAGAGTGGTGGGTACTGTGTTTTTCTGGTTTAAATTTTTAATAGATTTCCAGAATAGTGAGGGATTGCGATTGAACGAATTTTCGGTATTTTTTATATAAGACTGGTAGTCTATTTTAGATTGGCGCTTGCATTTAGCACGAAGTTCGGAGAAAGCTGAGTAGTCATAGGGGGACCTCGAGCACTTATAGAGTGCGTGAGCTCGCTTTTTCTCCATAATAATATTTTTAAGAGAGGGAGATGTCCACGCAGGGAATTTTGGTAATTTAAATATTTTTGTAGGAACAAACAAATCGATAGCATGAAGTAGGGCTTCATTAAAAACAGAGGCTGCATCTTCGATTGTGTACTGTGAAAATGTTAACTCCCAATTAAAGGAGTTAATAAATTGTGTTATGGCATTGTAGTTTGCAGCCTTAAAATCTTTATATGTATGAGTATTAACTACTGATTTGTCAGATTGCGAAGGAAAGACCACGTGAAGAGGTGGGTGATAAGGATCAGGAATAACCAAATATTCCGTTGCTAAATTGACTGTGATTCTATTGCAGTTGGAAAAGACAAGATCTAAGATACTGCCATGATTATTGCGAAAGAAATTATGCTGGAAAAAATTGAGGTAAGAAAAAGAATCAATAATAGTTGTGGAAATTATATTGGGGTCATTAGTCCCGATTAATCCTAATTCATCAGAAGACCAGTTGATATTAGGGAGATTGTAATCACCACATATGACTAGGGAATTTGGTTTATAAGAGGAAATGATGTGTTCAACAGAAGTGATATGGGATTCAACTACAGAAAGGGGGGATCGAGGGGGTAAGTATACACCACCTACCAATAAGTGGCCAGAGTTTAGGGACAATAATACAAATACTTGTTCAACATTAGATACGGTTAGTGAAATAGGTTGAAAGGAACGGGTATTCTTGATAGCAATTAGAACTCCGCCACCTCGGATAGAAGTGCTGTTATTATGGTTTCTATCAAGTCTTATTACTTGAAAGCCAGCGAAACCAAGTTCACTGTCACTTATGTCAGGAGTCAGCCAGGTTTCTGTGAGGATAATGATATCATAAAAGTGAAACATGGGGAAAGAACATCTGAGGGTAACTAATTTTGTTTTAAGACCACGAACATTTTGATAGAATATTTTAAGGTTACAATTAAGGGTATTATCAAAAAAGTTATTATTACAAATATTATAAAAATTAATAGGTTTACAAAATGAGGTTTTTAAGTTAGTGAAGACTTGCAAGAAAGAATCTAGAGTTAGTTTAGCAGTGTAGCAGCGTGAGCAATTTGAAGAACGAAGTTTAATGTTGTACATACAATTGCAGAGTGGATCAGCTAAGCAGGAATAGTAGCATGAGTCATTTTTTCCAGTTTTGTTCAGGCGAAGGAGTGCTTGCCTAGGCAGCGACAAGTCGAGTACTGCTAGTTTTTTGATTGGGTAAAGGCCGAGCTCGATGTTTGAAGGCGTCTGTCCTGGGATGATCTGCGGGCCGGTACAATATAGGGGAGTCCATCTCTGTATTTGATTACTAAGTCAGATTCACCGTTCTTTTTACGATTTTCCAAATCAGCGTATACGCGACGAATTGCTTCACGCTCAATCGGAGTGCGATCGCGATTAACCGAAATGGGATGGCGCATATTGTCAGTATGAGAAGATCTAATATTTGTATTATAGTCAGAGACAAGTTTCTGGGCTATTTCTTTAGACTGGAAGAAAACCTTGAGTGGTCGGGGACCTCGATCACTGGGTTTACCTAGCCTTATTGCTTTAAAGTCAGATGGTAATTCGGGAAAGTACGGTTTGATAGCCTCAGTTATTTTTAGGATGTCATTAGAGACTCTATCTTCTAATGCAGAAGAAGAAGATTCTTGAGCACCACGAATAATGACATTTCGAGAACAGCGCTCACGTTCAGTGATCTCATGGAGAATGCTAGGAATGGTGTCAGCCGAGGAGATACGACGACTACTGTTTGCAGATTCAAGATCTTGGACTCGAATGCTGAGACTAGAGATGATTTTTTGGAGTTTGTCGTTCTCAGATTTTAATTCAACAACCTGAGAGGACAGACGACCTAAGTTTTCATTGAGTTCAGAAAATTGAGCATTTTGTGATTCGCACAAGCGTTTGCACTGGGCCAGGGTTTCTTTTTGTGTTTTTTGATGCTCAGCCATAGTGTTGTTAAAAACATCAAGGGTCAGCAGACCGGAAGAAGGAGAGGCTGATTTAGAAGACTTGCCTGACATTACAGAAGCAATATTGCCAGCAGTGGTTGATCGGGTGGAGATCCTTGTGGGTGAGCTCTGACTCATTTAAATGAATACGCCTTGTAAGATAAGGTTGGCAACCAAAGCTGCAGGTAACCAGACGGGCTGATGAGATATGCGGGTTGATGAGCGGAACAGCTAACGATCACTGCATCACGATGTATATGTTTATATTTATATTTATCAATGCTGTTTCAACTATAAAACGCACACAGTGTATAACGCGCGGGTCAGTGCGGGTCTAATCTCTCAGATAACGCGATAACGACTGACTCGGGTTTTGGAACTTTGTACCGATAAAAATAAGTTTGAACTCACGTTTCTACAGCGCCGTGTATAAGCTGGAACCACTAATAGTTGCTCTTGAGGGGAGGGTATTGGTCAGACCGACTCAAAAACGACACCGGTCTGAAAGCGCACTTTTTAGAATCGATCAAGATAAAGAACACAAAAAACTGTCTATATTTACCGGAGTAATAAGAAAAAAGCACGGGAGCGAGTTTAACCGTTAAACGTCGTCGTCAACATGAAAATTATATATTCAAAAAAATTAATTTCATTTTTTAAAATATTTTATTAGGAATTGAAAATAGGAACTCATTCCTGATCCTTGTTCTCATATTTAAAAGTAGCGTTTCGTTTCCGAAAAAGGAACTCGTTCTTTAACGGCACTGATCATCATAATATGGTGGTTATCATTTTTTCCTGCATAATTTTTATGCACTTCTTTTAATATTCACGTTGCGACAATAATTGTATAATATGATTATACTTAGATAATATACTGTAATATCTATAATGTAGTCCTATGTATCTAGATGTAAGCTACAATTCCTATTATTGAGTTTAGTGTGATTGATGAAATTGGATCTGAAATCTGTTTTATCCCCTTTTTAATGAGCTGATACGATTCTTGCTACTTTCAATTTATCAGGTACCGTACATTTGTTATACTTCAATTTATTATGAAGTACAATACGTACTATCACGAGTTCTTCTGTTTGTTTAGAAAATAGTACGGTAAAACCATCAGCTACCAGGTACTGCCATTCAGGTAGTTTAATATATTTATAACTTCGTAACTTCATAACTTAAAAAAAATAGTATTTAACTTGAAGCTGGAGTTGGCTTTTGGTTGATTATTAGTGTTTATTCCTAATCACGGTTGTTTTTATTTGTTTCCAATTAATTTACGAAATATTGACATATTTTTCAAATAAATCATCCGAAGTCGATGAGCTGACAAAACAATCGTAAAATTCACCAAAAAAAACCCATAAAACAAAGTCATTGGGACAACTTCACAAACATTAAGTTACTCATGAAGTTGGCCACCAAGAGTTCATATTATCCTGATGAAAATGGAGCGATAATTTTCCCTCCGTGGAGCTGGCACAAATAATGAGACAGGGGGGCCAACTTCACGCAGCCCCCCCCCCCTTGTGAGCTACAGATTTCAAAATGACACCAACATTTTGCAAATAATTTGCAAACATTTGCAAATTGGTTTTCAGAATTTGCAAATCATTTCCCTGCCCGCTATAAGCGAAATAAGACAATATTTTTCCGTATAAAACTATCAACCTCAAATAGCGCATCATTTGTCCACATTCCGGTTCGGTAACCGAATTGTTTTTTGGAAAAAAAAGATTTTGTATTAAGGAAGTTTACTATTCTGACTTTGATACATTTTTCAAATATTTTGGATAAAGTTAGAGATAAAGTGATCGGTCGATAATTACCACATAATAATTTATCACCAGATTTAAATAGAGGTATAACTATACATTTTTTGAAGTTTGAAGGATATTTACCAGTTAATAATGATTTATTAAAAATAATTGCTAACGGTAAGGTTATAGATGTACGTACATTTTTAAATAAAGAATTTGTCACATCGTTTTCATAAAAAGAAGTATGATTCTTAATTTTCGCAAGGAGTGCTTCAATTTCATTAGCGTCTATTTGTTTCAAGAAAATACTGTCTACAATAATATTATTATTCCATAAGAATTTATCAGAATTATTATAGTGTTCAATTCCTAAATTTGATGCCACATTTACAAAAAAAATATTAAGTTCATATTTTAATTCACTACCTAACTAAATAATCAATTTTACTACTAAAATCATCGAATTTTGAACTCATAATAGATACAGATTTAGTTAATTCCTCAATATTTTTTTCCATTGAGCTTTTTAAACTTAATTCAACACCAGATGTTTGAGATTTTGGCGATTTAGTAGTCTGGCATTCAGAACAGGTAAATCTTGTTTTAGTATTGTTAGACATTTTTTTATAATTTTGCTTAGAATAGTCTGTAAAATAAAAGTGAAGAACTTTTTTGCAAGTAGAACACTCGAGTAAATCTTCCTTATGAGTTGATGTCTCAAGACATTTAGCACACGTAAAATGCATTGTAAATTTAACGTATAAGATAACTAAACAGAGATAATGGAGCACTAATGTTACAAAACTAAAGACGACTGGCTCTGTCGAAATCCAGATAAGAACGAAGAATTGTATACGAAAAACGATTCAGAACGGAGATGATTTGTCAGTCTAGGATATATTATATTTAAATATTACCATATATTCTATTTTAAAACAAGTATTTTATTTTTCAATTAGGATGCATTTGCATAAGGCACGATTAATCAATTTTTAAAAAAACATTGCATGTAGTAGTTTTCAAATCAAAATTCCTTTGATTGAAAATCTTTTTTTACCCGTTAATATTTTTATTTTGTGAAAATTAAAACTTTAAACACATATACCATATAAACAATAAACCTCAAACTATTTTATAATTATTGTAAGTTTAACTTATGGACAGCATAGCATAAAATTTTCAATTCTTAGCTTTTGATAGTAAAATTTTTATAAATTTTTAAATATAAAATAGTTAGCAAATCTTCATGATTTTGACAAATTTTGTCAACATTTGAACTTCAAACGTTTATAAAAAAAATTTTGCCAATGTTTTTTAATAATTTTTGAATAGCAGTAAGAACCACTCATGTGGAGTATTCTATTAAATTTTTAAGAATTTTGTCTCAGCAAAATTTTTTTTATCATCATTAAAAAAAAAAAAACAAAAAAATCGAATATTTTCAATGCCTGTAAATAGATTAATAATGAATGAAATATTTTGAAAATATCATTATATAAAGATAATACCAATCTAAACAACTGGTAAAAGTTTCAAGTTTCTACGACTTATACTTTTTGAATAATATCGAATATCTAAAATCGGTTTTCGATAAATCTTTGTCTTACGCAATTTTGTAAAAATTTTAATTTCAGACGTTCATAAAAATTTTTTCTTAAATTGCGCTCGAGTTTTTTTTACAGTTACTTGAAGAAAAACTTATTGAAAACCTTGTGTTGAAATTTTAAACCTTAGGTATAAATAGAAAAAATTTTATGAATTTTTAACTAACAAATTATATGCATATTTTCACCATTTTGTCATGTTTCGTAATAATTTGAACTTTAAGCACCTATAAAAAAAATTGTGACTTACGATTTTTGATTTTTTATTTCTAATAAGCACAACTTATAAGTAACATTGTATTAAATTTTCAAGATTTTTTGAGTGGCCAATTTTTTTAAATGGGTATTTCAAAAAAAAATACTTAGAAAAATTGAAAATTTAAATTGTCTAGAAATAGCTCAAAAAAAGTCAAAATACTTTGAAAATTTAACTATGTGTAGACAACGCTAATATAAACATTTGGTGAAAACTTCAAGTGCTTACAGTTATTTTTTTTTTTTTGAGTTACAGTAAAATGAAATTATCAATTTTGTTGAAAACTGGTTTTGCCTAAAAATTCCCGTTTTTCCGTTATTTTTTTAGGGTTTTTCCAGGCGCTTTTGAAAACTATTGAACAATTTTTGACCCCCCAAAGTACCAACAAGATTTACTTTTCTATCAGAAACGGTGCTGAGTCCAAAAATCGAAGCACTATTACTGGTAGAAATTTTGTCCCCAGACACAAAAAAAAACACACATCATTGTAAAATCAATACATTCATCATTTGCAAATAATTTTAAGGTTATAAATTATAATATCTTATAATATCTATTTTATCGTTGATAAAATAGTCTAATAGTACAAAAAATATTACCATACATATAGATTATCATAGTCTTCGGTTATCAGATTAAAAAATGCAATTAGGATAGACATCATAAATAAAAATAATCCTTAACTGATTATAATATCTACCGATAATACGTCGGATATTGACTACTGTATACTACAAAAAATTAATAATTCCTACTAGATAACATCCTGATTATCAAAGTCGTACCTACAACGAAAGCACTTATAGTATTAATAACTGCTGAGATTATATAAGCTAACCCCAATGGTGAAAGCTCCTTCAACTATTATTATAGCAACATAAAGCTACCCGTAAATACTCATTAAAAATTCAATTGTACTTAGTTCATAATTTAAAAATATAGGTATTACAATTTGAATTTTAAAAATTACCCCCTTGAACCTCCTGATTCAAATTAATAAGAAACTCATTGAATATCAAATTAATTTAGATCATATTATTCAAAAAGGTTTCCGCACAGGTCATTTTATCCTAATTTTAATATATCATTCTTAAATATGATGTCATATACAATTTAGGACACCCTAGACAGCTATTCCAAAATTGAAAACTTATCTTAACTTATCATTTGGATAGAATTATAACCAATTCAAATGTCTTGATAAGAATTAATTATTATAATTTCCTTACGTCACACAAATATTAAAATAGTGTACACCGTTAAAAGAAACACCTATATGGCTTGAACCATATAATATTAAGTGTATACTATCGTAATTTAAAATAATTTTAAACTAACCATTATAAACACAATATTGTTAAATAAAAATATATAAAAAACAATAAACAAATAGTCTAAATGAGATAAATAATTATACGAAGCGTATCATGTACATAATATGACATATCTACTACATAATATTATTTTATTATATACATAATATGTTAATTTTGCATCTTCTGATTCGACACCACTCGTTACTTAGACAAATTCAGTTTGCAATTGAATGATCAAATGATCCAATTGTATAGCCTACCAAATCAGGCACAACAATCGATGCAATTTTTACGCGATATATCGACAATGTTCAGTCGCAAATTTTAGTTATCATATGCCAATCATAACTACTATACTGATTGAGAAAAATGATGATCAATCATTATAATACAAAAATAAAAAATAAAATTTACATTCTTTCTTTTCTTTCTTTATTATCCTTATTACCCCAGTCAATCCATGCCTTTCATTTTTTTCATTCACTCACGTGTACCGTTCAAAAGAAGTTTCACTTCATACGCGCGTACTGGTAACACACGCACACTTTTTTTTAATTGATACTAGTCATAACTTATTACAAAAAACTAATAAAAATCAAAAATTTAAATCAGATAAAATCAAACAAGTCAAATTCAGGGGTTTATCTTAATGCTAGAATACATTAATATCTACAACCTGAATACTAAGCAGTAAGCACACAAACTCAGCTATACAAGAAAAAAAAAGGACAGACAATGGATGCTTTGTATTATGTTATAACAACCACAATGTTTCTAAGCATGATGAACACTTATATGCCTTACGATACAAGCATTCAAAATGTATTTGAATAAAATAAAATACATCACACATTTTTATAAAACTGTCGTACAATATACCTAAAAATGACAAAATCTTTACTTTTTGCATGTTATATTTTTATACGTTGCTTTCAGTGAAACATACGTGATACATCATTTATAAATATTATAAAGAATAATATAAATATACTAATTGTTTAGACTTTAACATAAATGATAATTATTAGAGTAAAAACAAATATTGAAACACACCCATTTTGAAAATTAACAATATAAATAGATTAATTTTAATATATTGTATTATACAAATTGATGTTTATTATATTATGTGTATTATAAAATTATTACACAACGTTTTTAAATGTTATTAAAGAATACAATTTTATTTTATTTCATGGTAACCATCGAACAATTTATCATAGCTTATCTTATTTCTTCACCACACAATAGTTACATATCAATACATTTTGAATAACAAAAAAAAAAGGGAAAATAGGTGTTTCTATTCTTAAACAACGAACAAAAATATTAATTATTGAACATTGACGCATTTTGTTCGGGAAAAATGAATACAGAATGAATTTATAGTATTTTCTTCATTCCTATCTGAAAAATAAATTTATTATTAGATTTGATTTGTGCATAAGACTGCTCTTCTACAAACTCGTAGAACTCACTGGTATACCTAGATCGTAGATATAATATTATGTAAAAAGTGCTTTTTGGCGGCAATCCAGTACAACGGGGTTAAATTATAGCTGGAACTTGGGGTAAGTGGTGTATCCAGATGGGTGGTTGTAAACTCCCAACCCCTCAAAAATTTTTTTTCACCCACGCCCATGGCCAAAAAATTTCTGGATACACTACAGCTTGGTTATTTATATACTATGCTATATAAGTTACATCATAAATACCTTAGACATAATAAGAAATAAAAAATTTCTACATAGTCCAGGATGTAATATTTTCTTTAAATTTAAAGTTTGCTGTTGGCGCCAAGCTATTAGCCTATCGCTTTATGCAATTATGGAGATCGAGGCAACGACGACCTTTCTATATCAGATCCATCATCCATACACCTCTCATTCCGTTAATTGTGAATTATTATAATTGTTATGTTATTCATTCTCATAGTGTAGTTTTCATATTGTGAATAAATTATCGGTCGGTCTGTTGCTTCATATAGTTAATTTATATTATTATCATCATTATTATTGGCGTCTTAATGTCTACCAGCAGCGACCGCCCTGTCTGTCGCTCAATCACTTTTTTGTTTCGCTATTAAAGCGATTTTGTCTTCGTATGTGTATCCGTTAATATAGCGATCACTTAATATTATTACATTTATTATGCACACCGCACACGGTTGCAACTTGCATTATATTATATTATTATGCGTTATTATTAAGGTCGAGCTAAACAAATAAAACCATTAACGCTGCAGGTCTTTACTTTATTTCTATTATTATTATCGCTGTTCGTGTCGCCGTCACCGCCATGTTCGCAATATTATTATTTATTAGTATAAATACTGACCGGCTCACATACAGCACATCTTTTTGTTTATTTTATTTTGCTATGTTAATTGTGTTATCCTTGAATTATTATATTAATATAATAGACAAATGAAGATTATCTTATATATCCAGGCGTAAGTAATATATTACCAGGTCGGCAGTTCGTCTGCACACAGTCGATACGTTAAATTTTAATGCTCACGGGCATTTATTAATTCAAATT
The DNA here is from genome assembly GCF_001856785.1 of Myzus persicae. Lineage (NCBI taxonomy): Eukaryota > Metazoa > Arthropoda > Insecta > Hemiptera > Aphididae > Myzus > Myzus persicae. The sequence continues at coordinate 73,547 of NW_019104159.1, read as the reverse complement.
CTTTAGGGTTCAAATAGCTATCATTTTTTTTTGTATTTTCAGTGTGCGCTAATCGCCACAAAGGTGCGTTTTGTTATGAACATAACATCGTACTATCAGAATTTCTAGTGTGCCGGCCAAGCCACCTACAGAATCATTATTATTACAATTATTACATCGTACCTCAAATCACCTCATTTATATTATCATTATTATTTTGTTACCGTGTGTCCAAATCACCGCATTTTATTATTTATAATTATAATGTTTTTAGTGTGTGCTAAACGCTACCATTGTATTATTCTTATTATTTTGTATCTCCATGTCCTCAAATTTCATTATTATAGGATAGGGACCAGACTGTCCTCCACTACCACTTATAAACGTAGGTAAGTCAATATTATTGTTATATCTCCGTGTTGCTATGAAGTATGATACCTACCATTATTATTATTTTTGCATATTTTTATCAGCAACACAGGGCAATTTATTTATTATATTATACTATTTTTTACCCATATATTATTACACTGTTCTGTTTGACTTAAAGGCCGTATGTAGTATTATTATATTTAATATTCTTGTATTGCTGTGCATATAATATTGTTATCTATTTTAACAGAAATGCAGCAGTTTGATTAGCATTATTACTTATTTACCATTTTTATAGTACCTTTCTGTCATTATTATTAAGTACACATACACAAACATATTCGTTTAACACGACCACCACAGACCAGCGCTCTTTAGCCTGGCCCCGTCCACCTTTTTAGAGTTGCTGTACACATATACATACATAATTCCTACAAGTCGTGCGGTGTGTGAGTGTAGCGTGAGAATCAACTTCGTGGCCGGGGAACACAGCCTATTATTGTCCGTACCCGGCCGGTTAGGTCGATCGCATTCAAACTTGGCAGCTGTTTATTGTCAAAATCGGTGCCGTCAGTAGCCTCCACGTAAGTCCTCCAGCAACGTCCATACGTTTGTGTGATAGGCCACTCAGGTCGTCCAATTCGACGTCTGCCTACTGCATCAAAGTCGTCGTCAGTCCATCGTCATCTCAAGACGTCAGTAGTGTTAAGTTAGTTTTTTAAGTACAGTCCCTGGTTTTGTGAGCTCTGTGATCATTGCATTAGACCAAATCGACCACAGACATCCCCTTCCCATAACTAACTTGCACCATCATAATTCCTTCGATTGGTCTCTCCCGTCCTCGTCGTTGTCGTCATCGTGCGTAAAATACCCGTCAAATATCAGGCGAAGGCACAAAAGATTTCCTACCCATTGCAATTGTCGGTATTAGTGGTGGCATTAGTATTTAGGTAATAGTCAAAAATCCAAATTGTTCTCGGGCATCACCAAGTGGTCCTTCGGGTAGCAGGGTAGCCCCTACTTAAAGCGCTTACACTTGCAGCAAGACCGAGATGAAAAGGGCAACACCAAGACCATATCTATAGTGGCTCTGTAAGACCAACAACAATACGGAGTCTACAAGAACAAGACCAAGACTATGGCAGTCTAGGTCTTGCTTGTGGTTTGCTCACCACTATCTATATGGCGTAATGTTTGGATACTTCATATTATTACTTTATAATGAATTTTAGTACACACGAATTATACATACTGTCACTGAGAAATGCTTGATAAAATGTAATCAATTCTGTAAAAATAAACTACATTGTAACAGTTTCCTATAGTTTGAATAAAAATTTATCATATTTATTAATTTATTAAAAGCAAGTAACTCTGAAGGTTTAAGTATTAAATATTCAATAGATTCAACAAATTGTTCCCCGCTTGAAATTCTTCAATTAAATCTCAACATGTATTCAAAGAATACCGTGTTCACGTTGCTTAGGTACCTTTACAATGTATTAGAAGTCAGATATCAATAACAATTAAATGAAAAAAATATATAAAAAATAGGTGTTTTTATGCTTTAACAGCAAACCAATGATTTTTTTAACGATGACAGTTAATTATTTAATATAATTAAGTAATTCTAATTTATATGCAACTATTCATATCCTATATTTATCCCAATACTAACACATAATTTGAGTTGCCGCCGCAACATAGCAATAAGGACTATCACAATGACAGAGATAACATATCAATAAACCATGTTATAATGTGGAAGGGAATGTAAACACACACAAATAAATACATTACTCAACAATCGCTACGTAGCACAATGTCTGGGTGACCCCTTAAATTCTACGACTGTGTAATATAAATTATATACAACAGAGCTCTTCGACCTTCGTCGACGGTCAAGCCGTCCATATCGATTATATAATTCTGTGACTGTGGAACGTCCGAATGCGATTAAAAATTATTAGGCGATTTCGATGAGATCAACTCATAATCATGTGGTTTGATTTCAATAAATCTACTCAAAAACACAAAATATGTAATAAAAAAAGACAATATTTTAACCCGACCATTAGTGCTGAATTCTGTGATATAATATTGGATTTCACAATTAATACACTCTGAATTGAACGAGTAACGTTCAATTGTATATTGCGTATATATGAAATAAATGAACTATTTATTTGATGTAGAACCATACATATATATATATATACTATAATGCGTAATAACAGCACTACAAATATTTTAGTTCTTTTTACAACAATAGAAATTGCTATGTATTTGCATTCAATAGCATGTTATTTACATCTATTTTGTTAACTACATGCAATAAAAATAATGGCCATATCCTACGGATTTCATCGGTTAAACAATGTTTATTGCTGTATTCGCTGATGAAGACAAAGGGCTTAAATGCTCAAATTTTCCGGATTGAAAGCGTCTGAGTAGGTGTCCCGTAGGTTTAGGCGTTAAGATATAATCGAAGGGTGGAGAGTTCGAACCCCGGCGGCGGGTTAATTGCCGCCGTCTCCAACACAGTAGACCTATGCTTTAGCATGGTCGGCCCCAGAATTCTTGCATTTTTTTCCGCTTTTTTCTATACAATTTTTCCAAGTTCCAATGATTATTTCATTGTTATCTGCATTATTATTGTAAACATAATCTTCATGGTGTTTACATTATTAAATATTTTCAAAAATACTTATACTACCGTCTATCCGTATGATTAGAATATCTTTGGTTTATCATGCCGAATATTATTACCTACTTGTGATCTTTATTTTTTATACATTATGTGTGTATAATGTAGGTAAATACAACCAATTTAGTTGAGTTTCACTCATTGACGCTGATCGGAGGGTCTGCGATCCGACGAAGTCGGATTGCTCAACTAGTTATCTAACTTGAATGTTAAACGATTTTCACTTGAGGTGACTGACTTGCTAGACATTCCAACTCAGTTTTAAAATTTACATTATTTTACATACAAAAAAGCAAAAGAAATGCGACGGGGAACCGTGTTATTCAATTGCCGATTTTCGTGGGTGAAGTGAAATTTCAAACATTCCCGCTCTCGAAACGAGATCTCTAAGACTTATCAAAAATCGTTATCACCTCCTACATTTTTGTTTTTTAACTGCTTTTGACGTCAACAGGAGTGACTTCTATAAGTAATTTCAACGACATTGACGTCTGCATCACCAAGTCTCACAAGTCTCCGAGTTTCACGACAGCGAGTTTCACAAGCAGCTGGTAAAATATAAAACTATAAGGGTATTTAAAAGCATATTTTAAGAAATGGTAAGGGATGGTTGAACATACAACTGAATAGCTATAAATAAATGTTAGCAAAATAAAATATTTATGTAGGTACGTACTTATCAGTAATTGTACTAAAAAAAACAAATAATAAAAATGATTTGTCACTATTATTATATGATATTTATGTATAAATATATTATGTATATTAATTTATACATTGTAAGCTAATAGCTATTTATTAATCAAAAACCACAAATTAATTTAAAATGTTCATGGAACTAGACTAGGTAATACACTTTAAAGCACTCAAAATATGTGAACGTAATATTGAAAAGGTATTTTAAAATGTTGATTAGTTTTAATGTTTTATAATATAGATAGTGATTATGTTAGAAAATTTGAAAATGTTTATCTGGACAGTGATAGTAGTACCTAATCATACTCAATAATGGCAAATTGGTTGCCACTAACTGAATGCATTCATACCTATAAAGGTACTCAGTAAGAAAACAAAAGTTTGAAAATGATGAGAATAGTTAAGTAAATAGTTGATTGGTAGAAAAAAAATCATTAAAATATCCATACATTTCCTTGAGGAAAACTTTATAAGAATAAGTACCATAAGACAACCATATATTCTAAAATAAAATTGATAACTCACTAGGATTCACTGCAATCACATAAAAATGTATTAATTTATTTACTATTAAAATTAAATAATATTGTATCATAAAATTTTTTTTTTTATTTCTTTAAAAAAAATATAATTAAATAAAAAAAAACAAATTTATGATATATTTATGATCGCAATGGGTAAACCATTGAGTGGCAAAGTTTAATATAAAACAATTACTAAAAACAAAAACAAAAACATTATACTTTTATAACTTTCAAGTGCTAAAAAGAAAATACCCAGTGGTTAATAAATTTATGTGTAAATGTTACGATTAGAGAAGCGAATCTAGTAATTTATTTGAGAAGTTCTCAATATATTAAAAATATTTTCAGTAAAAGTTCAGCTTTGAAAGCGAAATGTTTTTTGTAGAAAAAATAGTGTACTCTTAATCGAATCTTAAATTATGTAATAACTAGCTGAATTACCCATCGTTGCCGGGTTTAAGTATAAAAAATGTCTACAGCCCAACTTTAACCGTGATATTTTCCATCTCCTATTTTTAAAAGTAGCTCAGAAAATTGTTCAGCAGTCTTGTGTCCTTTTAAATTTACACGCATATTTTTGGAAAAAGAAAATTTTTCTATTTAAGGCCACAAATATGAATACTTGATGCATGCTTAGATTTCGTTAGCTCGAGTTCTTCTGGTCGCGATTGGTAGAGTTTGTTGAAAATCTCCAGATTGCAGTACTGTGACTCCTCCCATTAATATATTTGAATTCCTTAGATCCTTCAGACAGTTGTTTAAAGCCTCAAATCCTTTTTTATGAGACATTGGACTTTCATTTCAAACTATGAGCTTACATTTTTCTTAACATTTGCCATATTAGATTGTTTATTCATATTGCACGTTGGAATCTCGATGGTGTTCAGATTGAGTGGCAACTTGAAAGCAGAATGAGCAGTTTTTCCTCCATGTAAAAGTGTAGCAGCAATTCCTGATGATGCAGCTGTAATTGCAATCCCATATGAGCTTCTTACTTTAGCCAAAAGTATATTGATTAAGTGGGTTTTAACAGTTCCGCCAGGAGCATCTAAAAATATACATTTTCCTAAATTTAATTTGATACTATTTAAAGTTTGTTTGTAAACAAACCACTGTTCCTCAGTCAAAGTGGAATAAAATTTTTGCAAAATAATTTCCTGTTAGGCACGGCCACGGTTTTAAGATAAGTGAGACGCTAGAATTTTTACAATGTTAATACGTTGGAGACGAATGCCGCGTTTAACGCGGTACGTGTGTTTAATGTATATAGACGAACATTTCCCGCCAATTATTTGTTGTGTGGACGGGCTATTTTCTCATGTTTTCCATATTTTTTTACTCGCTATTGAATAATCCGATTAATTCCTTTTTTTTTTCATCGAACTCGCTGAGTGTTGATCTAAATATAGGTCTAAAAATAAATATGATTATCTAGAACACGATGTATGTAATATACGGCTTATTACGACAGTTCCAACCGTCAAAACAAAAAGTTGACTGAGATAATTATTTTATTTTATCTTGTCGTATTTTTTATGACTATACCAGCTACAATACTTTTTTTTTATAGTAGGAGAAAAGGACTAAAAAAATAATGTTATTTTTGTTTCGTTTCGATAATAATATTTTTCTGTAAACACGCGATGTATGTAATGTTTATAACTTTGTAATCATAAAAATGTATAATTAATAATAATTAATATATTAATAAATAATACGAAAAATGTATTATAAACAAAGAAAACGAATAGAAGAAGCCAACAACAATTAAATAATAGAACTTGACTCCCAGGAGATCGTAATCAATCAATGGTCGATGGCGAAATGTCAACGACATAATTATTTATTATAATTTTTGGACTATTTTATAATATAATCGAAAAAAATATCGAAACAATTGTTGGTATTGCGATATTATAATAAAATTTATATTATAATTGAATATAAATTAAATATCGATATATTTAAACGATTTCTTGTAAAACACGGTGTTCGTCTTTTAGACGCTAAAATATTGCCCGTTTTAAACACGGTAAGCGTCCTCAACGTTGCAATATCTAAAAATACTTCGTCTCCGATACTAAAAAACTATGATCGTGTTAGACACGGCACTCGTCCTCAACGTAACAATGCTTTGAAAAATTGTCGTCTCCAATGTGTTAAACATTTAAATCATAGCTTGTTTCTTTTTAATATTCTCTATTTTCTAAAAGTCCACCAGATCTTGTAGGAGTTCGCAAACCATATTCTTTTAAGTTATTTCCACCTAGATTCAAAACTAAGTCTTCAATTAATACCAAACACTTATTATAAAGTTCACTGTCCGTTATATTATTTTCTAGAGGTTGTCTATAGTATTGTCACCGAATATTGTCTAAAAAATTATCCTTATACTTACTTCAAAGACTTGAAGCATCTGAGATATGGCAAAATATTAATATTACACTGAAAAGTTCTCGCATTTTATTAGGTGAACGACAATGCTGCTTCTTTCAAAGCAAATTCCCACTGATTGTCGTTTTCTAAATCCAAGTGCTTTACATGTGGCCTGAAATTTCGGATACTCGATATTGTCAACAGTTGTCAAAAATGAATAAGATGTTGGACCTTTTACTTAATGAAGAAGACGAAGATGGTAACATTCAACATTGTTTGGGTGGATTGTATAAACTCTACCCAAAGCTGTATCTTTCTTAACTCCTGGCCAACCTTCGACATTCTGGCCTTTTTTACGTTTAACGAAATTTTTATTTTTCTACACCTAATACGAAGCAACTTGTGGATAAAGCAATGTTCTTGGAAAATGATCGGTTGGACATATTTGGAAAAAAGAATGGAGAGTTGTTGTTGGTGGATTTTCTATTCTTTTGGCAACATTATTTGCTGTGAAGTAGACACGTTGTCCATTTTCTAGGTGAACATCAAGATGAGTAATACCTATCGTGTATATGGAAACCTAAAACTTCCCAAGATACTTCGGAACTACTGATATATCAGCCACTTTCATATATTTTTATTTCATCTGTATTGTTAGTTTTTCCTAAACCAAACGCTGCGTGATCACTACCTTTTGTGACATACTTGCAGACGTATTTTATAGACTTGATTGAACTGGTTATTTCCACATTTATATGATCACTAAAAGTACGCAATAACACAGGGTTATATGGAACAACCCACCTGTTATCTAAGTCAATTGACTTAATACTCACTTTGAAACCTCCATCGTTTGTTGATCGCTTTTTATACTTTGGATAGCCATCTTCACTTCTTTGAGTTTCTTGAATGAGCGTAACTGGATAACGTTTGCTGCAGACACCTTCTTTCATGCACGGAAAATTTTTGTTCAAAAGTCCACATGGTCCATGTATCATGTTAGCCTTTACTATCTCGTTCAGTAAAGGATCTACATCTGGATTCGGAATCTCAGCACACACGAATTTATCTTTCATATCTGATGAAATTCGATTCTCCTACCATAGTAATATGTGTACCTGAGGTAGGCCTCGTTTCTGCCATTCAATGGAATATATATGGCACCTCATTTTCCCAAACAAATCTCCTTTTGTCAACAGATCTATTAACTCTATCAACTTGCAATGATGTCTGGGCGATGGTCATGTTTTTGTTCTCGTAAAAGTGCTTCTTGGATTTCTTGCAATTTTGGATTACACGTAAAAGTTACGAATAAAGCTGAGCTGCCATAGTGTCGAACGTATGTCAGTGCATCTTGGGCTCGTTCATGCATATATCATGGGCCTCTTGAGATGATGAAAGATGATGGCAATACAACTAATTTTTCAAGTTGATCTGCGTCAACATCTTGTCTTCCAACGGCATCTTTTAAATGAATATATTTATGTGCTCTAAGCTTATTTTGATGATTTCTGATGAAATTTAATCTTTCAGTCTCTATTTTTGCGTACATATCTATTAAAATATTGGTTCAACAATGGATCATAACGAAGCAAATGATTATCTAGTTCTTTCCTTACCATGATTTTGTATGAATAAAAATTGGCAGCAGGTACAGTTTTATTAGTAAGAGGAAATTTTGTAGTTGCATCCTTCTGAGAAATACCTATTGAGTATCCATCTTTTCCATAACAAAACATTAGACAGATTCAACAAATAGATAAATCGCCTTCTGAAGTTGTAATTAAATTTAATGTAACATTATGAATATTAGAAATAGATAAATAAACATCAAAATGACCACTATTAATATTTTAAGTTAGACGCAATTTTTTTACTGGGAATGCATCTACACCAAAATTTAGCATACAGATTATTATTATAATAAATTTCAAATAAAAATGGGAAATTATTTCCAGCTGCAACCAATTCGCAATAACCACCGTAGACAGTAGGATTGACCATTTCACGAACATAAGCCTCAGCAGTGGAAATGTTGTCACCATTTGAATTGTAATACATAGTTATTCCAATTATCAGACACATATGAAACAATTGTATTTCGCATCTCCTGGCATCTTTCTTGAGTGTTAAACAAATGAAATGAAATTGAACGAAAAGACAGGCACCATCACCGATAGTTGGTACAACTATTTGAGGTGTCAATATTCCATTGATAAACATGTCTTCAATCGATGAGATTTTTAAAAAAAATATTCAAACACTTAAATTGAATAAATATAATATTTTAAATAATTTTCCAACGTGTTCCGGGTAATCTTTAATCTTTATACATAACATGTGATATATCTACGTAAAATGTACCACGGTTGCAGCCGTGCTATAAAACGGATTAGTAAAATACATATAATGTGCATCAGAACGTATCAGTTAAGCAGTGAGCCACGTGACTTGTGACTCGTGAGTAGTCAGTAGACAAATGAACTGTCGTAGAGACTATGAATAGTGTGAATGATGTAGGAAATGCCGCAGCCACATGGTGGATCGTAACACGTTTATCACTAATCGCTAAGAAAATTTCTTAATTCTTACATTTAATGTATTATTATTTTTCGATAATGAAATATTTTCTATACAACTCATAAATGTAGCCTCGGAACAATTCATATCTACACGCCGATAAAATACACGCACAAAGGGAAGGTCGAGTACAAGTAGATGGAAACCCTCGGGCCACGGTGCCGTACCTTATTTCCTGTTATCGGTCGACTGCTATTGTTATTATTATATCAATATAGATATACAAATAACACGTAAAAAATTACTTTTACCGATTTCAACCCTTTATAATCAAAATGTTGAAAAATCCTTTTTTTTGCCCGATGAAATTATTATAAAAATCTATCCTCGAAATTTCAAGTCGATAACTCATATAGGTTCTGCTCTGCATTGATTATTGGTTAATTACACTTTCCTTTATATATTCAGATTTCATGGTTTATTTACAATATAATATTATGTATTGACTAAAGCTGAGCATCCAGTCCAGATGAATCCATATCCGCATTGAAACAAGCATTACAATCCATATACTTTGGATTGAAAATACTAATCCGGTTTATGATAAAAACCAAATAATGAAATAAATCGGATACACTTATTATTTTATTAAGGCGTCCTATTTTGACGATTGTCGATAGATCTGAGATCATATATTCATAATATATAGATAAAAATGAAAAAAATAATGATAAACTCGGCAACAATAGGATGGTTCAAAACGAATTGATTCAAAATTTGGATCAAATATTTGTAAATTTATAATCTTTAATCCGATTGCGTCAAAATAATGCTCAGCACGAGTAGTCACTAATTATGTGATAAGTATTCTGAATTTATCAACAACTTCTCAAATAAAAAAAAATATGATGATCAAAGAAATAAAAAATTCAAAATATAGTATTCATACATTCACCTGGAAAATAATTATAAAATATTAATCAATTATATTATTTCTTCAAACGATGATTTTTTGTTGCCGAATCTCTAATTTATTTTACTACATTGCTTTATAATTTTTGTTGTAATTCTATTGTTGATCACCAAAATATTTCTATTTGGATACATATTTAGGAATATTAAATGTTAAATTTTAAAATTGTTTGCATTATATATCATTTAGTCAATGGCGCAACTAGGGGGCTCAATAAGGTTTTGAGCTCCCAGAAGTTAAAATTTAGCATCCCATGTTTTTTATATCCAACTTTTGTTATTTTATTGAAATACCATGAATTTTATGTTTTTAAACTATCGAAATTTTCCTGCATAAATGTATAATTATTTGGTCGTTAGTCATAAAATATAATTCATTGTGATTCATTCCATATTCGGATATTCCTATAATTGTTGTACGATTAATGATAAGGTATACATTAGAAATATTTTGCTTAAGAGCTATTTTTAGATAATTGGTAATAGGTCGCATCAGAAAGCATATTATGTGTACTGCGGTGGACTGCAATATTATTGTTGAACCCGCATGAGTTGTATAATAACGTTTTATTGGGTAAATCCATATACATTAATGATAAAAATCCAAATTTATTCAAACTTTTGCAAATTGCAATTACAATTCCGGTAAGCTCTTCTACTTGTTACAAGTTTTTCGACAATGTGGAGAATAAAAAAACTGTCTTAGATCTACCATCAGCAAAGGTTTACTAACTTATCTTTGCTGAATATTGAAAAAGATTTATTAAAGCAACTAAATACCGAAACCATTTTGAATAAATACTGCATGAAACCCAGAAGAATTATGCTGATTTAAAATATATGCTATCTAAGTTATTTATTAACAAGATTATGAAATTAAAATGTACCAATGTGTTATTGATATTGTAGTAAAAAATGAGTATTATTAATTTATTTTCTTTTATTTATGTGAATTGTGTTAATATGTATTTTAAAGTTTTGATTTATCAAGTATTGTAGGTTTAGGTGCAGGGGAGTGTGGGGGGGCTTTGCCCCCCACAACTCTGTCATGCATTTACAGATTTAGCATCCCGCAATTTAGAGGTCTAGTCGCGCTACTGTATTAAGTAACTAATTAAAGAGTATATTTTTTTATATAATAGTCCTTAATGATAGTTTGTGAGAAAAATTGATCAATTCATCTGAAAATTAAAACTTTCCAATAACAGAATTATAATGTAATATTAACAATGAGAGTCATTTTATTCATCGAAAATACCTTTTGGTTAAAAGCTTAGCTTACATAGTTAAAGCTTTATATAGTCATACTTCACAATATATACGTACAATGTTTCACTAAAAATACAAAAATTATTAGAATGTTAGTGTTATTAATATACGTTGTAACATAATATGATAACTATTATGGTTCATTTTAATTATCACGATTTAAAATTATTCAGTGGTAGATTATTAATAATTTGTCACATTATAAGAATCATATTCAATATGGTATAGTCATTATAGTAAATTAAATCATATTAATAAAAGTACCTGTGCTGAAAAATTATATAGGGTATTTGAATATGTGCATCAATACTTTGGATAAAAGCCCATAGAAGAATGTATTATTAATTAAGACAAGATGAAATGATGATAAAGTTCCAAAATTCTATCCAGAATATAAATTAGTTAAATTTAATAATGACAAAGTATTTTCTTTATATTCACAGGGTACCTACAGAGTCTTCGTCTGGCTATTCCAGAATATTGTACACTAATAAAGTAAAAATATATGTAAGTAATTACCAAGCTTCTCTAAAAAAAAATGTGGCAAAGTTATTAATATGGCATATTTTACATACAAACAGTATGACATTTATAGTTTTGTTCAATGTGATGCATCCTTTGTTTTTCTCTACTTCTAATGAAAATGTATTAATTCTGATGTGTGAATATTAATAATATAGAATATAATATCATAATATTACAAATAACTATTTACTGTGTAGGTGTCTTTTATTTTTTATTTCAGGTTATTATTTTGCATGCTTAAAATTTTATTTTCAAAGATAAGTCTGTACTTTTGATGTATGGCTTATAGAATCCATCTTATTTTTGTTGTGAAACATCCAATGCTCCTTTTAAATAAAGAATAATTTTTGTTGTTTCACATCTGTCCTCCGACGGCTCACTTAATTTAATTAAAAATATAAATACTAAAAATTAAACAATTTAAATTTAATTTTGATCTTAATTCTTTTAAAAAACTATAACATTATGTACTTAAAAATAGACATTACAAGCAACGTCTACTCTAATATTTCTATTTTTTTTTTTTTTGTAGTTTGTAGTGATGTTTAATGTGATAGAACCTTCGTTTTTGTTTCTATGTACTGCTAATGAAAAAATGTATTAATTCTGATGTATGAATGTTCATAATATAGACCATACCATTAATATATTACTAATTACTTCGTTCTATGAATAAAATACCTATGCTGAGTGTATTTTCAAAACTTAAAAAACACTTGTAATTTTATATGCTAAATATTTTTATTTGAGGGATACGTGATTTTGATTTATGTTTTACAGAATCCATCTAATGGTATACTCAAATATATAAATATTAAAAAGAAAACAATTTCATTATCATTTTGAGCATAATATTTTTTGAAAATAACAACTTAATATACGAGTACTTAATAAATCGACTCTATGAACAATGTATAATATTTCTAAACTTCAATATCAATTTATCTACAAATGGACATTAAAGGTAGTTGAATTTAAAGTACCATAAAAAGTTATACCACACCTGATGTAAAAGCTAAATAAAAATTACAAACAGTTATATGCATGATTAGTTTTTATGTTAATTAAAATATAACTTAATAAAGTTAGGAATAACAAGATGGTCTTATAACTTACCAATACTGTCTATAAAATGTTTGAAGTAATACAAATTTAGTTCATAAATAAACTTGATTAATATTTTATTGTAGTAAAGATACAACAATAAGCCATTATGTTATGATCAATTTACAAATTAAATACATTAACTTACTTAATGTTCCTATAACAAATTGGAAGTAATTAGTATTTAGTTAATACATATATTTCATAATGATTTAACTGAGGTTGAGATCTATCACATGATAGTCTATCATATAAACTATCATAATAAATATTATAATAATAATAAATTATTTATCATCCTATACTAAATATATTAAAGGCATTTATTGTTATCATGAAAGTTATCCACTTTCAATTCTAGTATTGAGAACATTGTGAAAATTGATGGACACTATTATTATACTCCTCTAGTACTACAACACTAATATTTGATACAATTTAAAACCATCTTTTTTTTACCTCATTCCCTATGATAGGCAATTATTAAAATGAGCAGAATTATGTAACACATAAACACTTACCTTCATTGTCTATAAAAGCAATTATAAACTTTACAATTAATGATATAGTCTCTAGCACACCTATCATTCTTTATTATATATATTTTTTTTTCTACATATTATGTTTAAGATTCTGAGTGGGTCAATGAATGTAGTGATTTTACATTTTTGCATTTTAGTTTTAGACTCAGGGAGACGAATTTATTGATTTTGCAATGATTTTTTTTTTATATTTTCAATTATAGATTAACTAACAAATTAATAATTTACTATTAGACCAATATTAATATTTAATAGGTTTTACAATATTTTGTTAATATTTTGTAATGAAATGTAAAAATGATTACTGGGTTGTTAGCTTATAATGATCTATAATATTTGATACCTTTCAAAAACCATTTTTTTACCCACCTACTTATTATAGGTAATCATTGAAATGAACCAAATTATAAATCTCATAATTACTTACGTTCATCGTCTATACAAACAAATATAAACTTTACAATAAATGAGATCGTTTCTAGTACACCTTAAATTCATTCTTAATTTTTTGATACTATTCATATTTTAGATTCTAAGTAAATCGTATATTGATTTTACAAAAATTGTTTTTTTTTAAATTTGTTGGTCCATCATCACCCTTTAGAACAGTTATAATAATACTTTAATTTTCAACTTTGTGAAAACCAAAATAAAAATAAAATAAGTAAAATCACAGTCCACTGTACATATAAAGTTAGATATAATATTTAGTTTCAAGATAACCATTTACAATATACCATTAGAAACATATTTTATTATGTTTTTGCTGAGGTTGAGATAAAAAAACTACCATAAGACTAATTTTCATAAATTAATGATTTTCCTATAATTTATATTTAATAGTTGTTCATTGTTAGCCAAAATGTAGGAACTCGGCATCGAATATTATAGTGTATTGAACATGATTATAAATTATGTGAATGAATGATCTAGATTGAAGACAGAATACAAAGTTACTACAAAGTTTAGAACCACTATGTTATAAAGATCTTTAATATTTGATACACTTCACAGGTTATAAAAGGTAAAGTTTTCTTAAATGCCTGGATATAGGTTTCATTGTAATTATTTAAATAAATTATAAAACTAAAAAATACTTACGTTTAATCCCTATAAAAACAAATATATACCTTATAATAAACGGGATCACTCCTAATACACCGATCATTCTTTAGAAGCTATTAATATTTTTATTATTATTTTTGTTTTTTGTACATATTTGGTCTGAGTGGAGCATCGATAATATAATGATTTTACAACCATACGTTTTTTTATTTTGTTTGTATGTTATCACGTTTTGGGGCAGAAAAAGTACTTTTTAAAAGTGTCAGAGAACATAAATTAAAAAATAAGGATTTCTGGTTCAGGAAGTATAGACTAAAAGCAGTAACTTCTCAATTAAAAAATAGAATTAATAAACTTTTACTATAGCCTAATGTGTATACGATGACCTGTGTTATGCCATAGGCGGAAATCGGGGGGGGGGGGCTAGAGCGGACTAAGCCCCCTCAGAATTTTAAAGTACTGGTCTTAGCCCCCCTGGCCCTCACAATTTTAATGCGACTAAATATATAAAAATATATAATAATTAGTATAGGTAGTTAAAAAATGCATTTTTATATCTGAATTACAAAATAAATTATAAAAAAATATTCAATGATAATAATTAAATTTAATTCGTAAAATTTTACGAACTTATTGTCATAACTTGGAACGATCGCAATTAATGTAATATTAATAATAAACAATTACACCTGCATTGGTTGTTTATCAGCAGTCATTCGCGTCGCGTCGTCCCTGTTTCGTATAAACGGTTAGGTAATAATATGCTATTTTAAACTATAATCATGAAGGTTTTTACAAACAATATCACCACAATCGATAGTCACCATAATCATAGATTAAATATACTAGTATATTCAATTTATGTCATAACCGTAAACCGACGAATTGTATGTATTTTTGTTTTTCACCGCACATCTCAATACCTATCGCATTGTCGCATTGAGTATTTGTCATTTGAGATTGAGTGGTTAACAGCTTACAAGTTAAATTTATTTAATTATTATCAATATGTCTAAGAAATTATTTGCGATCTTTAATGTGAATAAACCGCCTTCTTCGTCTTCTGCGGTCTCGGTTTGTACTAATGTCATAGACGATACTGACCCAGACGACACTTTAAGTAGTAGTCAAGGGAGTATTGCTACAGTTGAATCTATAAAAGTACCTGAACCTGAGACTTGTGATCTAGGAACTTTACTGACAGGTCCAGCTCGTCTAGTACTTGAGGCAAGTATAAAACCAAATTTTTTTTAAATGTTTAGAGTTTATTGTATATTTATAACTATAATTGATGTATTTTGTACTATAGCCGTATCCAAAAACTGTTTTGGGAAACAAAACCGTGGTTTTAATTCCGTATATTATTTAAGCTTTAGTTGGCTTGAATATAGTATAAAACATGATGCTATTTACTGTTTTTGCTGTCGCAATTTTAGTATAGCAAGTGATTATAATGATTCTACGTTTACGAGTATTGGATTCAACAACTGGAAAAAGGCAAGTATTTTTTCAATTATGTTTAAATTATTTTTTATTTTTATCATATTTAAAAATGTTTACTGTATTTAGTTATCCGGGTCAAGAGGAAAAAAAGGAAATAAACAGAGTAAACTGCACGGACATTCCACTAGTAAACAGCATTTAACTTGCATGGCCAAATGGGAAGCTAATATTTCAACTACAACAACAGGAGAAGGCCCCGGTGTAAAAACTAGATACGTCCATTTTTCATAATGTTGAGGAAACACAAAAAACTATCTATAAAATTTGGAAATGAACCAAAAATTAAAAACGTGGTGTCAGTCTTTTTGTAAGATTAAGATACATGACTTAAACAAGTTCTCTTTGGTTTGAATTTAATATCCATAAAAATATTTATAAAAAACTAAAAAATTATGATAATTAGATTTTCAATGGTCGCAATAACCAGATACGTCCAATTTGTTTTTGGGACGTATCAGGTTATTGCAACCAACTAATCAACAAAATATTTCACTGTAGTCAATACGTCCACTATTATTATTATGCATGTCAAATAATAATCCTACTATATTTTTAACTAATAAAAATATGTATTTTAATGTTATAAAGTTATTTCTTAATTAAATTGTTAATTAGTGATTATGTCGTAACTCAAGGGAACGATATAGACCATCTATATTATTAAATATAGTATATATATGTGTCCTCGTCAAAATCAGACACAACTAAACTTGAATCACTGTTCATTCCATCGATAAGAAAATCGGGATCAGAATCCGTGTCGTCAAAAACGCTTACTGATTGATCACTCATTTTTATTAACACGATATTATATCATAAATATTAATTAATATTTTTTAATAAAATAAGAGACTAGGTACCTACATAATAACTTTTTCATTTTTGAAATATTTGTACTGATAATACACCAATGTGAATTTATATCAAATATTATTTGATTAAATACAGTGATACCATTACAACGATACTTAATGATCACCAAAAAGCTGTACCAGAAGACTCCAACAAACAATAAAATATATAAAAATAAAATAAAATACAACTTTATATTTTTATGCTATGAAAAAAAATACAACTCTTTATATCTGGTTATTGCAATCAATGAAAGATCAAAATTTGTATGGAAGTGTCGGGCGCAAAAAAAAAAATGGATATAATATACTATTTCAATGAATACGTCCGGACGTATCTGGTTATTGCGCCCAACAGAAATTTAAAAATCAATTATTTTTATCATTTTATTTCAATACTATTCATCGGACGTATTTGGTTTTTGCACCCATCGATAGAGATTTTATTTCTGAATTTTTCTATAACAAAAAACGATTTTTGAAAAATGTGGACGTATCCGGTTTTTGCACGGAGGCCTTCAATTTAGTGTCCACTCTCAAGTAGCATCAAGCCACAAGCTTCTTGTAGAAAAAAATGTCCAATATATTAAAACTCTTGTTGATATAACATTATTTTTGAGCTGCCAAGGATTAGCTTTTAGAGGACACGAAGAATCAAAACTCTCACTAAATCAAGGTACCTACTAATATTTTTATTTATGAGAATAATTGTGTCAATACACCACGTATTTGTACGTTATTAGATTATCATTATTATAACATTTAAAATACCAGATATATTTTTCACTACCTATAGACATAATATATTCTTGTTACAGAAAATTTTAAAGAAATTTGCATTTTGATTGCATAACATTATCCAGAATTTGCAGAAAAGTTTCAAAATACTACCAATTACACTAGTCATGCTGTGCAAGATGAGTTGGCTAATTTATGTGCTGAAAACATAAGACATAAAATTATAAAAGAAATTGAAGACACTAAAGTTTTTGGTATAATGTGTGACGAAGCTAGGTAAGAATCTAACATTTAAATTACAAGTATAAAAAATTCAATTTAGTAAAGGTTTGACAATTATTGAGAGAAGTAGGTACTTTAATCACATACTAACTGGATTTTTTAATTTTAATTTGAGGTGTTTTAAGCAAGAACAAATGTCTTTATGTATAAGGTAAACTGTTGGCCTTAATATTGTTGAACGATTTCTGGGTTTTATTGACGTTTCTGACAAACAAGATGCTGAATCCCTAAGTGCCCATATATTTGCTTACCTTACTAAAAATAACATGGACACGTTTCATGCTGTGGCACAATCTTACGATGGGGCAAATGTGATGTCTGGAAGTTCAATGGTGTTCAGGCTAAAATTAAAAATAAATTTCCATATGCCATTTATATGCATTGCATGGCCCATCGTATAAATCTGGTAATAATTGATATGTGCAAATGTGTTAAGGTAAATTGTAATTTTTTGTAAGAGTATATTTTAGCTATTTTAGCTATGTTTTTTTTGCATAGGAGACTAGGACTGTTTTCAATACTATTGAAGGGTTATATGTCCATTTTTCTAATCCAACTAAGAACCAGATGCTTGTTAACATGCAAAAACAGTTGGGAATAAAAAGTATCCATATTGGTTGCTTAAGTGATACTAGATGGAACTGTCGGTTTAAGAACTGTGAAGCAATATTACACAATTATAAAGCTATTATAAACATTTTACAAGAAGAAATAGACAATAAAACAGATAGATATGCAAATGAAGCTTTAGGTAAATGGTATAAAACGTTTAATTAATAGGATTATAATATTTTATGTTTTTTTTCCAGGTATACTTACAAATATGTGAACAAGCTCATTTGTTGTTAATTTGTTTATTTAAAAAAATATATTGTCTACAATTAATATTCTTTGCAACATGTTTCAAGAAAAAAATGCTACACTAGGCAAAGTAGCAATTCTTATCAAGAGTGTTTTACAAACTTTTGAAAATAGTAGATCTACTCTTGCTTTTAATCATTTATGGTAAGAAATTCAAAACTTTGCTAAAGACTACAACATTAACTTTGATATACCATTTCAAAGTAAATATTATTAAATAATTTTATAGTTAGATATAGAAATTAAAAATTATAAGTATTTTTGTATCTTAGGATTAAAACGAATAAGAAGAGAAGCTAATAGACTTAATGATTTTGTTTTGATGACTACTACTGGTGCCGAAGAACCCAATGAAGTTTATAATGCTACTGCTGAAGATTATTTTCGTGTAAAGGCATACTTTAAAGTTTTAGATTCCATTATTGTCAATATGAAGAAATGATTTTCTACAGAAAGTTTGGAAATGGCTGAATCTATTAATAACTTTTTTAAACTGAACATTGAAAAAAGCAAATTCTTTATTAATCATTATAAGGTATACCCAAAATGTTGATAGTTGACTAAATTTAAATATTAATAATAATTAGTAACACATTATGACTTATATATACCTTTTTATTTTCTAGGATTTATTAGATATCAATTCTTATAATTTAAAATCCGAAATTACTGTTGTAAAAAACTAATTGACATTAACAACTGGAAAAGATGATGTCTCCTTAGAGGATCTAAAAACCTGTATTATCGTGAATGTCTACCCAAATATGTACAAACTTCTACAGGTGGCCTTAACTTTACCAATAAGTTCAGCCACTTGTGAGCGCTCTTTTTCTACAATGCGCCGAATAAAAACTTGGATGCGATTTATAATGGTTGAAAATAGATTCAATGACCTTTCTATTCTCAATATTGAAAAAGATTTGGCAAAACAGATCAATAATACTGATATAGTTAATGCTTTTTCAAATAAAAATTGATATATTGTGCTGAAATAAATACATAAGTACACTTATTATGTTATATACTTGGCTTCTTTGTTTTAACATCTTATATTAAATTGGTTAGAATTCAATTAATTTAATAATAAAATAAATTTAATGCTATTTTTGTTTAGAATAAAATGTTCAAGGTACTTATGACACAGTATTGTTTTTGTACTTTATTAAGGTTAAATTGTTTAGTATGTCAAACTTTGTAAATTGTCTTGTTGAAATAAATAATTGCAAGCGACTAGTACAATAGTGCCTATATAGGTACAATGAGAAATATAATGCTCAACATATAGTTATCTGTAAACTGTTACAAAACTGTAGAAAATTGTATTTTATAAATTTATATAGTATTAGTATTAACTAATAAAGTTGCATTAACCAAAAATAAACAATAAAAATACGTACTTAGGCAATCTAAAAAATAAAGAAAATCAATAAATTACAATAATAAATTGAAAGATACATTTTGTTTTCAGTTATATTAAATTGTAAAGCTTGTCTCCATTTCATAACTATTTTGGATGTAAACATAAGGCCACTGCAAACCCTATCAATTTTTCATCAAAACTACCATAGTGACTGACAAAAAGATACCTACTACTAAACCTTCAATTTTAAATATGAAATAATTTTTGATTTGGTAAAGACGTTTACATTCAATTGATCGGAGCATATTATATTCAATAAAACAACATGCGTAAATCATCTTTCAATTTTTTTAATTGAACCTTTGGAAGTATTTACTTTTTTGTCAAACTTACTCATGTACCTATTTCAAGTCTATAAATGTAGTTTGAATATTTTAATTTGGTGAAAAAATTACTGTGCACACTGACAAGTAGTAGTATATAGTATTGACTGAATGATACG
The DNA here is from genome assembly GCF_001856785.1 of Myzus persicae. Taxonomy (NCBI): domain Eukaryota; kingdom Metazoa; phylum Arthropoda; class Insecta; order Hemiptera; family Aphididae; genus Myzus; species Myzus persicae. Next base: position 52,799 of record NW_019104159.1, on the reverse strand, counting down.
CGTTAGGAGTATACACTCACTAATGATCATTTTATTACACAATAAAGACTAGCAAAAAGTGAAAGAATTGCTTAAACACAACTCCTTAAAAATTACACGTTGCAAAGACCTTAAGTATTTGACTAGAGGAATGTATACAGCGGTGATAGGTTAGGTTAAATGTAAATATAATATGTAGCAATATGTAATATTAATTGTAATATTAAAAATGAATCTTCACACCTTGAGGTACTCTGCCAATATCACCAGGGGCATCTGAAATTGAATAACACTAGTATTATACTGTTATGAAACCGTGGTTTCTATCACAAATAAATTAACGCTCGATTAAATATTAATTATATAGATTTTATTACTGTTTATTTTATCACTAATCTTACAAGAAATAATAAAGGCTCTTACTAGACATACGTTAGTATTAATGCTCTGTGTAAATACTACTGACTTCGGGTGTGCCGGCCTACGGCCCCGCCGGACGCCGAATCCCCTAGTCAGCGGATACTTGTCGACGAGTCGTCGACCAACACACTATTCCTATACTCTTAATAATATTATATGAAAATATAATATTCAGGGGTTCAAAACACCCTCCACACTAAATGAGACATGGGGGTCTTGTGATCACTGTGTTTCATCTGATAAAAAATAAAAAATAAAAATAAAAATGGTCTGAAGCATGGAATATTGGAAATCAGTTCAGCATAATTAAAGTGCAATATTAAAATATTTTTGTGACAATGAGAGAGTTGAATTCCATGAATTCCATGAAAAATGTAGTAAATATTTTTCTCAATTAAAAAAAAAATATTATATTATACTCTAGCGTGTTCCTGACTACCATTCGGTTGTTCCTCTGGTATTTCAGGGTTGTACATTCTTATAAAATGTTTCCTTATTTTACTAATGAATACAATTACTATTATTCCAAAAACAAAAAAAAATACATAAATAAATATGACTTAAAATTCTATTTTAAGAATGAACATTGAATTTGGTAGTACATGTGTAAGTTTGCTTAATTCTACTGCTTTGTTCGCAAGAATATTTAAGGTTTTAATGCACTTTGTGGTTGTGAGGTTCTAAGGTACTACACCTAGATTTTCTGTAATTTCAGATTGAGTTATATTTCTAAAATTTTTCGATATAATATCTAATTTAACATTTCTATTTGATTCACTATCTGCTGTAAACATGGAGTTGTCGATGTTTATTTTACAAGTTTTAGAAATTGTTATTCTCCCACATTTGTGATTTCTATTGGGAATTTCTAAAGTGAATTCAAACATAAGATTTTACCAAGTGTACTATGTCGAGTATAATATAACCAGGCATTTTTTTCGTCAACTTGTGAAAAATATTCGTATTCAAATTTATAAATTTTAAATTGAAAATCTTTGGAAAATGTTGGGGGTTCATTAGTAAAGATACTTCACATAAGTCAGATCCTTAACGGTGATGAATTAGTGAGTCTTGTTGACAAAGTGTGTCTACTCCAAAACTTTTGCATTTTTTCCCATTGTTCTATACTTAGAGTGAAAAATTTTTCGTTATCACTAAGTGCTAGATATTCTACTTCAGTGGCTATTAATACTATAGTCCTATCTAAATTCGGAATAGGTAATGGTATGGGATGGTAAACAGTATATTTTTCATTAGAAAGTAGTGGGATTTCTATTACAAAAATTAAATAGTTAGTTTAGGTAAAGATTGTAATTTCCAAGATTCTGAGGAATTCAGTCAAAGATTCTGAGTTTATTTCCAATGAAAGAATACATCCCATTAGTAGATTCATCTTTATTTCTCGCAACTCACTCATAAGTGTCTGTGATGTGAGTGCGCTTGTATATATTTTCCCATTGAGAGCTGCATTTACTATCGCCATGAGATTCTGAGTGTCATAGGCGTATTTATTTAATATTAATTGGAACAAGGTTCCAGTAACCTTATTTTGAACGATATTTTGTCAATATTCAGGGTGTTGTTTTCGATTTGTTGTTGTAAGTGCTTCAAATTCTCCTCGATTTGTTGTCGATGTATTTTTAAACTTCTCAATGTACGATTAGTTTCTGTTATCTCCACTTCTGAGATGCTCGTTCTATCGTGTATACGATTTAGGTTTTTTAATTTATTTTTACCTAACTCTATTATATTATCTACAATAAAGTCAGTGTTAATTCTTGAACACATTCCATAAATTATGTTCGTTATTTGTTTAACAGCACGTCCCAATCCACATCGGCTTTTCTTTATTGTTTGTTGATCATAGTCAATAGCTATCATCAAACTTCGATAGTTCAATTCGATTTCATATAGATATGGTAGTGTTGCTCGTGTGAACTGTTGTAAAAAGGGCTTACATATATTCGAGAATTCATCATTTTCTGATTGATCTGCACAATACTGTGCCGTTTTCTGGTAGTGAGTCTTTAATAATTCGTATTCTGCAAATTGTTCGTTTAAATTGACGTAAACTACTAAATCCCAAGTGAGATGTGATAGACCAACTTGGCCATGGGACTCATAGTAAAGTTCTTGATGTTTTGTAATTGGAGTTACCTCGTACTCTGGTGTTGATGGTCTGTCTTGATGATCCCATTCAATATTTTTTTGTATTTGTGCATATCCGACTGTGGTAAATGCAATGATCCTGAAAATAGTTTAGCAACAACGTTTAATTTCCTTCGTAGAATTGTTTCAACAAATTTCTGTGCAGAGTGACAGGTCTGTTTTTCTTCAATATTGTTATATTTGGAGATTCTTTGTTAGTTTCTATTACCGTATATGGTCCTATCCATTTTGGGGCTAACTTACCCTTACTAGCTTTTTCTTGGATGAGTACCTTATCACTTATACTTATGGTTAGGGGTGAAATTTTCTGACCATAACGATCTTTTGATTTCTGTTTGGAATCATAAAGATGAGTGTTGGCTTGTGCCTGAGCTTCTCGCATACTCTTTTTTAATTCGAAATAGTAATTGTCATAATTGTATTGAGGCTCTGTATTTTTCATAAATGAATTTGGAACTGTTATCGGATGACCATATAGTAATTGGTATGGTTGGTACTTCGTGGAAGTGTGTGTCGTAGAGTTATGGCAGAGCATTGCGAATGGGATGTGTGTGTCCCAGTTCTGTGGATTTTTATTGGCGAAACTGCGTAGGTATTCTGCTAATGTTCGGTGACTCCGTTCTAAAGAGCCATTGCTCTGAGGATGGTATGGACTGGTGGACGTTTGCTTAATTTTTAACAGGTGACACACTTCCTTAAATACTTTACTTAAAAACTCTGTGCCACAGTCTGTCATGAGGCTCTATGGAAGACCATGTAGACTCACGAATTGCGTCGCAAAATATTTTGCAACTGTGTTTGCTTCATGGTTTGGCATTGGAGGCAGCCCACGCAAATTTCGTAAGGTCATCTTGTAGTGTAAGAATGAACACATTTCCATTGTATGATTTCGTAAGCGGTCCAGCAATGTCCATGTATATCTTTTCGAAAGGTCTGGATGCCGTAGTAGTTATCATCATAGGCTTACGACAGTTCGATTGGATGTCTTGTTCATCTGGCAGGTAGCCCATTCCCGAATGTATTTTTTAATCTTTTTCCGCATTCCCTTCCAATTATGATCCGAGAGATCCGTTGATGTGTACGGGTAATTACCTGATGCCCTACCAACGGATTCTCATGGAATTCGCGGATGATTTGTAGTGCTCTTCTTCCGAGAGCGTCTCAGGAACTAGTACTTGTATAGTAACCTGAGAGTTCCGAAAGATGTATTGTAACATAGAACTCACGGTTTCCCACTTAAGTCCATCTAGGCCAGTGCCTAGACGTGGACAAGTGAGCGTTTTAATTTCTAGTTCTTCACAAAGAGCTCTAAGTTTCTGTAAACATTGAAATAAATATTCGGGTTCGGGTTTTTGCCAAAAATATTGCTTTGTAACTAGGTAAAATATTACACGTTCTTTTAGCTGAAGGAATAATACATCTAGGACTGATCTTGGAAGACGACTAAGTTGGTCTCTTCCGCCGAATCTTCGTCGAAAATGCCTCCTTTTGATTCTATTACATTTGGGGTAGATGTAATTTCTTATTTCGAAAATTTCTGATAGTCACCTAAAGGTTCTGTAGAGCTGGAATGTTTGGTAGAGGTTGAAGGTTCTGCACAATTTGGAGATTCTGTATAGTTTGAGGATTTGGATGATCTGGTCACCACTCTATTAATTCTGCTCAATGCGTCCGCATTGGTGTTACTGGCTCCAGGTTTGAAGTGAATTTCGAACTCGTATTCGGCCAGCTTTAGCCTCCAACCAGTCAATCTGGATCCAGGGTCTTTAATATTGAACAGCCAATTCAAAGCACGATGGTCTGTTACTATATTAAATTTTTCACCAAACAAGTAAGGACGAAATTGTTTCACTCCCCATACTATCGCACATAGCTTCTTCTCAGTTGTATTATAGTTTAACTCTGCACGGTTTAGGGCCCGCGATGCATATGTTATCGGAGAGTCCGTGCCTATTGGGCCCTGCGAAAGAACGCAGCCAATGGTATAATTGTTAGCGTCGCAGGTTAAATTGAAGGTCCCAGTGAAATTCTGTATATTACAGTAAAGGTTCTGTTGTTAAAATTGTCTTCCACTCATTAAACGCTTCTTGCCAGAGATCTGTCCATTTAAAAATGACATCCTTCTTCAACAAAGCTGTTAATGGTTTCGTTATTCATCCATATCCCGGTGCGAACCGTCCATAGTATCCCGATAGACCCAGGAAACATTTAACTTCCTTTCCATTAGTCGGGATTGGAAATTCTAATACGCATTTAATTTTCTGTGAGTTAGGTTTCACCCCTTGATCGGTTATAAGTTATAACATGGACCAAATAATTAACTTCTTTGTGCATGAAATTACATTTTGAAAGTTATAACTTCAGATTGAATGTTCTTAATCGATATAATGCCGCTTTTAATTTCTCGGAATGATCGGATATACTGAGTGCATACATAATAATACCGCCCAAGTAAACGAATGCCTTTAACCCCGTTAATCCGGTCAGGACTGTGTTCATTACACGCTGAAAAGTTGCAGGCGCACCTTTTAGCCCAAAGGGAACACGAAGAAATTCGAAGTGTCCTCTGTCTGTAGAGAACGCCGTCTTTTCTGTGTGTTCTGGGTGCATTCTAACTTGATGTTACCCTTGTGCCAGATCCAACGTGGTATAGTACTTAGACTTACCGAGTTGGTCTAAAATGTCTGTTAAGTTTGGCAGAGGATAAGCATCACCGACTGATTTTTGATTTAGTTTAGAAATCTAAACAAACCCGGTATTTGACGACACCATCACTCTGCTTTTTTTGGCACCACCAGTAAAGGTGCATTCCACGAACTTCGGCTAGGTGCTATTATATTGTCCTCTTCAAGCTGCTTCATTTATTTCTTTATCTCTTCTTTGTGTCGGTGAGGTAAACGGTAAGGCCTTTTGTTTATTGGTTGAGTAGTAGGTGGAGTATTTACCTCATGAAAAACAGCATCTACATAAGTTAATGGATCTCCATCCAAATGAAAAATATCAGAGTACTGTTCATATGTTGAAATGAGTGACTCTCGTTCCTCTGAATTTAAATGCTCTGTATTGAGTGAATCTCTAAGGGCAAATTATCTTCCTTTGATCCCATATATTTCCGTTGTCTTCTGAATGAATTGTACTTTCACTTACGTGAAATTTTCAAATTTTAATCCTTTGATTTGTTTTTCTGTGAATTGAACTGAATTTTCAATGGGGTTGACTGCGGCTATTAGGATCTGTTTTTGAAGGACTTGGTTTACCGTGTTTCTGCATAAAATTGATTCATCCAAGATTTGTGGCTCTAGCCCTTCAATGAACACCTGTACTGCTTGTTCCTTAAAGGTTGCTTCCAAAGCTTTGGCTACTTCTACAGTCTTTCCACTTGTTTCTTGTTCAATAATAAGGTTTTGTAATTTTTCGATTCAGGAAGAATAGCTCAATACGTCTTCCCCTGCTTTTTGTTTCATTGAATATAGTTCCAAAAATAAATGTGTAGTGGTGCGTTGCGGTTCTAACGCGGCTTTTAAAGTGTCCTTTAGTGCAGCCTATGAGTTGAAGGGCCTGAATTGAGTTGAAGCCTGCCGGGCTTTCCCGGTGAGTCTTATTGTGATCCCTTGCAGAAGACGTGTTTGTAATTTTCTGTCGGTACCTGTCAGTGCAAACTCGCACTTTTCCAGGACGATTTCTATCTCCTCCTGGTTTTCTCCATTAAATGAACTTGGGAGTAACCTTAGTGCCACTTTCAAGCTAATGGCTTCGGATCCCAAACTGTCTTCTACGGAGATGCTCGGACTGGTGCCTTGGTTGTAATCTTCGTTCAACGTAGTTGTTCTGTCGGTCTTTTCTGGTAGGTGTTGTCCTAATGACGTCATGTAATCCTTGGTTCTCTGCATCCATATTGTTTTCGTAAATGATCTGATCAAAAATGTTCTGTGTCCTTCCAAAGAGTTGGTCTGCTTCCTCTAACGTGGTAGAAACGTTTTTTATGAGGTTTGCAGTCTCTGTAACTCTTAGCTCCTGTCCTCACGAATAATTCATCAGGTTCTACATCAGCTATAATACTTTCGGAATTGGGATTGTTTGTGTCTGAAAATCTCACAAGTAAACTTGTCCACAGGGATTGGGGCAGGGAGGTTTGGCTAGTTCCCCCCTAGATCTTCACCCTCTATTACTGTGGACTCTAGTTCCCTATTGGATGTCCCGTTCATTAACAACCTAACAATTCCCTCAAAATGTGCGAATAAATATTCTTACCCTTTATCAAAGCTACTTTAACCACTATTATTATAAAGAAATTTAAAATAGAATTTGCTTACAATGCTTAAAGTAAAATAATAATTTATATAAAAAATAAAAAAAAAGAACACAAATATAATATTATTTGTTTTTTTTTTTTACTCACATACCGCGAATCGGCTCATGGTGTCTGCGATGATCCTCTCGGACTTGGTGGATGTCCGATTTGGATTGACAGGAATGTTCGTAACGGCTCTGATTGAATTTGGAATGCTCTGAAATCGTAATTTTCGTCTGCGCTTGATGTATCGATGTTCGCTAGCCCCAAAACAGCTATGCGTATGGACCACTAATAATAATGAGTTTCTCTTCAGTGATGTTCTTAATGATCTGTGTTCTGTTGCGTCGCGTATTTATTAAAATTTTCGTTATAGTGTACCGTCTAATTGTTCGTTAGTATAGAACACGCGTGTCAGCTGTTGGCGGCTACAACATAGATAATAAAGAAATGGATAGGCCATCAGACTCTTTTCGGTGTTCCAAAAGTGATAGGAAAATGTGGTGATTTTTTTTATTCCAGTGAAAATATTTTGTTTTCCAAGAGAAAAAATTTGAAATCGATGTCAGTCGAACACTTGACCTTGTTATTTATTATTGTCATTTTTTTAATAAGTTCATATAATAATATGTAATAACTAATAGGTACTGTTATTTTTTTTTAATGTTTCTTCAGAAAACCGTTGTACATTCAAATTAGACATATTTGTTTAATATCAATAAAAAAAAATGTATACAACTCTTACATAAATTAATAATAATTTTCCATAGATAATAAAGACTTATCTATGGGTAATTGGCGGGATGCACCTAATTGATGATAACAAATCTTTGATAATTTTTCTCACTTGTGATAATTAACCTCCCCTTTCACTCCCAACCGGGAACACGGCAATCACTTGAGATAAGCATAGCCGCGTCCTATCCATTTCTTTATTATATATGGGCTACAACGACGGCGGCGCAGTGACGTTACGGTCGGCTATATCTAACCTTCGTACGTGCGATTTTCTCGCGGCGGAGGTGTTGCGTACGACAACGTTGGAAATAATGAACACGACGCGATGTCTTCGGTCTCTCACGTATACTCGCGTATACTGGACGGATTAATATTATTATTACGCACTTGATACGTACCACTATTTGTTTGAAATGTTCTGTTTCTTTTTTCTCTTTTTTTCTCTGGATGTTCTGAATGTTCATTGAGGCTCTGAATATCTTGCACTTAGGAAAGACTGGCTAACGCCTTAACCACACTATATTATTAATACAATTTTACTAATCGAACGTGGTAGTGTATACTGTATCCCACCGCTGCCACCAAAAATGTTATGAAACCGTGGTTTCAATCACAAATAAACTAACGCTCGATTAAATATTAATTATATAGATTTTATTACTGGTTAATTTATCACTAATTTTACAAGTTATAATAAAGGCTCTTACTAGACATACGTTAGTATTAATGCTCTGTCCTCTGTGTAAATACTAGGTACTGACTAACCTCCTTCGTGTGTGTCGGCCTACGGCCCCGCCGGACGCCGAATCCCCTAGTCAGCGGATTCTTGTCGACGAATCGTCGATCAACACACTATTCCCATACTTTTAATAATATTATATGAAAATATAATATTAAGGGGTTCACAACAATACCTTCTAGAATAATGCCTACTACACAGAATCAGGTGCGAATTATAGAATTTAAATAACGAAAGGGAAGAATAATACACATTAAAAAATAAATTACCGGTCTAGTATAGGTATGGATGAGTAAGCGTGTGTCTGTGAGTCTCCCGTGGAAGAATTTATTTTATTTTTTCTTTTATTTGTCTCATTATTTATAGTTTTGAAAATATGTAATAACTTATCTGTTAATTTGAATTAACTTACTTTGCAATTCAGCATAGTTGCCTAAAAGACCTATTCAATTTTTAAATTGGTGTATTATTAATCTATGTGTGCAAAAAATTGATAAACTCAAATATGGGCCCCTTAACCTTGTTTAAATGGAAGATAGCTTACTTTTGATTTATTAAGTATTCAATGATGGTTTCAAAAATTCTGTATTGGTCTAACAATGTGGTACATTCACTTGAGGTTTTTAAAGTATAAAATGAGTATAATATATTACACTCATTACATTTTAATTATTATGTTGGATAAATAAATATTATTAACTATTGATTGATATTAGGTAACTTATTTCATGTAAACATTACGTAAGTACATATTTGTGGATACATTCCACATAGATTTATTAAAAAAATATAATATGTCAATTAGAAAGTCAACTTTAGTATGGAAATCAATGTTAATCAAATATTTATTCGCAATTCATTATTTTCATGAAATGGTCAGATTGGTAATTTCTCAACCGTAATTTACAATTAATAATTATATTTACTATAATTACCATTTTTTCTTTTAATACTTCATATTATAAATATTATAAATATTGTATGTTACAATTTGATAACTAAAATGTAATAAAAAATATTACTTGAACAGGCTTCTGAAAAAAATACGTTTCCATTAGCCTCCCTCGTTTATTTACTACACATTACCTAATAATAATTTTTACTCAATAATAGACTTTAAAAAAAAAATGAACAATTTATCCAATTATTTGGTATACATCATTCAAATTTTTAACAACTGTATTCATTATTACATACTAAACCAATAAAGGAAAAACTATTACAGTACCTATTTGTTGAAAAAATTAATTATTTTGCTGCTTGGCGAAAGTAAAATAAAATTGTTGCAAAATGTCAAACAAACTGTGAGAAATGTAACATCTATAATATTTTATTAATATAGGTACTTAAGTCTTAAAAACTGAAAATAGTTTTTGAATATTTGTTTGCTGATAAATTTATTACTTCTTAAAAATTAAAAAAATTGATTTTACGAGAAATATTTTGATATATAACATTTTAATATATCATAATTCATATTAGTAAATACAATTAAAATATGATAATTGATATTATATATTTTTTGTTTTTCAACGTTCATAGGAACTTAAAAAAAAATTGTTATAGTTGGCTGAAGTTATAAAATAATTCTACAATATTTTACAAATACTTATTACAAATATAATGATTCTTTATTATTGAATGAATACTTACTTCTTAAGTCTTCGAAAGTAACAGGTCGATCCTGAGAAGTACTTGCTCCGTCATCCAACTTAAGTCCCCCATTCGCTCGCATAACCCAAATTAAAAGAACTATATTTGTAATCATTATTAAGTTTTGCATAAAAGAAAACATTATTTAAGTCACAAAATTCCAGAAAAATATAAAAATTATAAGAACAATGAACGTTATGTGGACGTTAAACAATAAAATAAAGTACTACCTAATTCCAATCTCTTTTATACCATATCTGTTCCTAAACTCTTCTGTAAATACAAAATAAATAATGATCACAATTAAGTTGTTTGTTTAGTAAAACTAATATAATATACATAAAAACTGAATATTATTAATTTCCATTTGTCGAAGAACTCCATATATTGTGTAAAAATGTGTGTTTAACAATAAATATAATCTATATGTCCACAACAGCTTTAAACCATTTTAGTTTCGAAAACAGCAAATCCATTTTTATAAATTGTTTTTAATTTTTAATCATCCCTCTCAGCTAAATCAGACTGTTAGGTTTAGATTTTATAAGTTACAATTAATTATAAATATTCTATTCATTAACAATTTGCTGCTTATGATCTTGAGACATAGCAATGAATGTCTTGTTTTTATAATATGTCTTTTTTCCTGTCAGTCATTAACACTGTTAAAGTAATTTGTTTAAAAATAAATAGATAAATTGAGTTTCAACAACGCCCAACAAACCTTTGTGAGCAGTTTTGAATAGTTTTTTTAAGTGTTTTATTATATATATATAACCTTAACCATAATTCTGAGAATGACTTATCTGTTCTCATATTTTTAAATGACTTAATAACATTATTAATAATCATTTCGGCCTTAACTGATGTAGCTGTCTTTGATTGTAGAGTTGTACTTAAGATGTTTATAATTCCTAAAACATCTCTTAAAACCATAACTAAAATTACAAATTGACATTTTGTTATTTGACTAATGAAAATAAAATAAAATAAAATTGTTAAAACTTAAAACTATATATATTTTAAATTGTAAAGACATTGGACTTGGGAGTTCTTAAATTAGAGTTGGCAGCACCCTCGTAGTTGCGCCACTGATGTTGGCCGCTGTTGTAAGCTTAGCGGTGTTTTTGAAAAATTGCTCATACATTTTGAAGGACCATTCGACAAATTATAAAAACTGTTAAACAATGTCCAACAAACGTTCAACAAAATTGTTGAATAGGTTTAATCGAATTATGTTACATGAGTGCCCCTAAGTTCATGAACGTGGAATTTTATTATTAGGTGTGTATGAACACGTTCTAATATATTTCGCATTATACATTTCATAGTATGTCCAAGCCAACGAATAAATATTATTATTATTATATTACCTCGTACCACCACTCCTCCACCGACCGAATCACACACACGCACAGTCACATATTATTATGATCTTCGTTATTTTTGTATAAATTATCTTGTCTTGTGAATTATTATATAATATGTAGATTAGCCGCCGCCGTCTACGCAAATATTATTTAACACGGCCGCCGTGCCTTTTTGTCTTGTACCGAACGTTGCCGCAGCAATATTCACTTGTGCGTGTAAATAATACTACAATAATTGTAAAGTCGAGTCAAATATTAAAAGTGTTGTTTTTTATATTATATTCTTTTTGCCGTGCGCGAATCGCCGGTGTTTTTAATTTATTATTATTGTTTTTTTTGGTGCTAATCGCCAAAGGCATTATTTTTGCTATTATTTATTATTGTAAGCCATAAAGGCCGCAGATATTTATATACTATTGTTACCTAACTTATTATATTATTGTCGTGTATTTATTTTATATTTTTATAGCATAGGACCAGCTGGCCAGTCTGCGTCCACAAATTGTGAGTTTTTTCTTGTTATTATTTATTTATTATACATTTAAATCTTGTGAGCCATAAGGGCCACAGATATTATCTTATCATTATACTATCGTGCCAAAAGGGCCGCATATTATTTTTATATTTTATATTATTATTTGTCGTGCCAGAAGGGCCGTATAATTATTATTTTGTCGTGCCATAAGGGCTGTGTATTAATATTATAATCAATTAAATTATTATCATTACCATTATACCATTATACAAGTGTACAGCTTAAATAGCTGCCCATAATATAATATAATATTATTTCATATTTTCCTTTGTTGGGCCAGGAGGGCTAATTTATATTTTAATATTATACTGTCGAGCCATAAGGGCTTTGATTTATTTATTATATTATATTTTATACATTTGTGTTGCTGTGATTTTTTATATTTGTGTCATTATTATTGTGTATTATACAGCAACAGCAACTCTTTACCAAAAACCGTGTTACCATTTTATTTTTATTGTTTTATTGTATACACACCCACATATATACACATTTACACACCCACCACACACTAGCATTCGATAGTTTTGCTCGGCGAACCCGTCCACTTCGATCGAATTGCTATTACATGTATACACACATACACAGGTCGGTCGGTGTGTGAGTGAGCGTACGAAGTATCTGGTGACCGGGCACCACGGACTATTTTTGTACGTTCCCGGCCCAATCATTTGGTGACCTCGACGTGATTTATAATATTATTTTCTTAGATTACGGATATTGTTATATTAATTCATTTTAGAATTAATTATTTCTTATTATCTTCCGTCGTATTGATATTATTGCTTACATTTTCATTTTGTGATTAATATCTGTCTACGTCAGTTGATAATAGTCCGATTGAGAATTTAAAATTAAGCTAATATTGCCATCTTCGTTATTGTTATTTAATTATAATATTTAATTAATTTGTATTGCAATTGAAATTTCAACTTTTCACTTTCATTCCTTTTTGTCTATAATCAATTTTGCCTCGTTGTATCGGACAAATTCGACCTTGATTTGTGATCCTTGATTTGTGCCAATATTTCTTGTAAGGACTAAACGATGTACAGCGAAGAGGAATTAAAATTGTTAGCAGAGCTAAGAAGGAAACGAGGTGTTGTCAAAGCAGCCCTCACACGTGCCCAAACCTTTGTTTCAAATTTCGTTATCGGTGAGCAAGCAGTCTCATTACTCGAGTTCAGGCAGGAGGAGCTGCCACAAATAAACAGGAAGTTTGATGACATTCAGTCCCAGATCGAGTTGATTGCTATTGAAGATACTGTAGAAGCTGAAACGGAGAGGAATAATTTTGAAGAACTTTATTTTATGATAAGATCACAGATGCAAGAAATTATCAAGGCAGATAAGGCATCAAACACTTCTGTTCACAATGCTTCGCACATATCCAGCAGTTCAGGACATCGGAATCAGCTGCCACCAATACCACTGCCATCGTTCGATGGCAACATACAAGAATGGTCTTCATTCTTCGATATTTTCCGTGCTATAGTACATGAAGGAAATGAATATTCAGATGCTCAGAAGTTTTATTATTTGCGTTCGTGTTTACAAGGGCAAGCATTAGACTTGGTGCGTTCTATTCCTATCAACGACGGCAACTATTCAGTAGTTGTTGAAAGGCTCAAGCAACGATACGACAACCCTAGTCTTGTAATTCAGTCGCACATACGATCGCTTCTTGAATGTCCAAGGATCGAAGAACCATCAGCATCAGCGCTGCAAGAACTTTATTCACATGTAAGCACTCATGTTGCTGCACTGAGCGCGCTTGACCAACCAATCGAACACTGGGATGCGTGGTTAATCACTATAGTTACAGGACGTCTTGACAGAAGCACCGGGCACGGATGGCAACTACATCTGAGAAACACTAATTTACCCAAGTACTCGGACCTCGAATCGTTTCTGGCTAGCCGGTGTGTGGCGTTAGAAGGTTCAGAGGCAGTAGGTTTAAATCAAAAGGGATCTAAGGTTATTCAAAATAATTCGGGCACAAGGTATCCAAAACAAAATCAATTGAAGGAAGCTCAACTCACCCAATCAGCTAGTAGTAAGAAGTTCGGAGCTCACTCAAGAGGTGCTCTTTTAGCAGCATCCGAAGTAAAAGAAAAATGCGCATACTGCACAAGCATGCATAGGTTGTATACATGTAGCAGTTTTAAGAACCTTTCAGTCGGAGATCGAATTAACTTTGTACGTGAAACTAAGCTATGTTTCAACTGTCTTCATCCAGCACATGTAGCTGACAAATGCAGATCAAAATATAATTGCTTTGTCTGCAAAGGGAAGCACAATACTTTACTTCATTACGAAAGAAAAAGGGAACCTTCGAAATCTGTGAGTGACGAGGACACGCCTGAAGAAGGTGTAGCTTCGTCTTCAAACCAAACTGGCTCAAAAAGGGTATTACTAGTTCATCAAGGACATGGACACGTATTTTTGTCAACTGCAGTAGTTATAGTAAGGGACCATCAAGGTGTGCGTAGGAAATGCCATGCCATACTAGATAGTGGCTCGCAGGTTAACTTCATATCCAAGGG
>NW_019104159.1:0-38303 GCF_001856785.1 Myzus persicae | reverse complement strand
TAGAGGATTATAAAACCAGTGAATGTTTTGCTGAAATTTGGTCGGATATAAATAAATTTGCAACAGTCAATAATATATCTATTGAAAATCCATTCCGAGGTATACTTTAATTAATTGATTACTTAACTATGTTTTTAATAAAAATTATTATTGTATTAATTATATTTTAATTTAAAATTTAGGAAATAAAAGAAATAGGAAAGAACCAAATGATCTTAAAAATTTCATTGTCACTGCTAGCACTAGTGCACAGTACACAGAACCTACACAAAGCAATGTACAGACAACTGAAGATTTCTACAGAATAAATGCGTACTATGTGATTCTTGACACACTAGTTACAAAGTTAAAAGAAAGATTTTCGAATGATAGTTTACAAATGGGCATATCTGTTGATAATTTTTTTCAACTAAAATTTGAAGAAAGTCAATTTTTTATTGATCATTATCAAGTAAATCTTCAGTTTTTAGTTTTATTATAAAAGTAATTAGTACATTTTAACTGTTTTCAGGGATTATTGGATTTATCGAAATTCAATATTCAGTCAGAGATGACCGTAGCAAAAAACATCATCTTGCAATCAGGAAATGAAATAAATTATAATACAATAAAACAAAATATTTCTAAAAGTGTGTTTCCCAACTTATACAAGCTTCTACAGGTAGCCATAACTATACCAATCAGCTCGGCTACATGTGAGCGAAGCTTTTCTGCAATGCGCAAAGTCAAGACATGGCTACGCACGAGTATGCTGCAAGAAAAATTTAATAACTCTTCAATATTGCGTACATTGAAAAAGATATCAATATTAATATTGAGAAAGTTATTGATATATTTGCTAATAAAAATAGATTTATTGTATTAAAATAATAAAATATTTATTATATTATAAATTAATAATTTTTAAAGTGCATAATATTATATAGTTAGTAATTCATATTTAGTATTAGTAGTTTTGTAATTTAGTAATTTAATAGTTGATGCGTACTGAAGAGTGAAAGCATGATAGATATTAGAGTGGGGGTGTGGGGACAAAGCCCCCACGGCTTACTTTGCAAAGCAACATGTAAGCCCCCCCTCAAATTTGATCAAATCTCCGCCTATGAAATAAATGGAACATTTAGTTTGTAATACAATAATTAGGAACAACTAGGAAACAACTTTTTATGAACATTGCTTATTTCACTCTCCGGAACTGAATATTTTTCAGTTTATTTCATACACTCAAATTTAAATTTGAGATTAGGTAAGGTTGTTATAAGTTTTTAAAGTTAGAACAAGTGTAGTTAAATGATGATGGGCTACCTAAATCTTCATAATATACTCTGCTTAATAAAAATAAGCCATCAATATTTTCCTTCAGAGATTATGCACTACCATGTTTAAAATTTGAAATATATGTCTCATTTAATGAGTAATGTTATATAATTACACCGAAAAAATGAGCTGCACTTAACAAACATGTGACGTGTCAACTTCTTACGATTAAAATCACAATAGTCAAAAAAAATTGTTGTTTAATTTGTTAATGTATATTTCTTAAAAGTTAAGTAAAATTATTTCATTGAATTATAAACTGTTTTTAATTTAGTTTTAAGGAACGGTTAAAAATAAAAAGAGGTATTCATAATAGCAAAGATAATCAATATTAGATGTAATAATTTCAATTCTAAGCTTATGCATTTTTATAATTTTAAATTAAAGAATAAGAACTATAATAAAATAAAAAAATTAAAATTAGAATTAAAAAAATAGTATTTTTTTTTTTATTCCAGGTTGCAAAATCTTTAGTATTTTTTTGTTATAAGTATTTCAATTTCAAATTTGGACATTATTTAAACGTGCATATAATTTTATAGTCAACAATTTATGGCGATGGACTCCAATTTTGAAAAAGAAAATTCTAATTAATAGTTGTAGATCTACTGTAACCAAAAAATATAAGACTTATATTATAAGTAATACATGAGCATTATAGACATTATAAGTTCAAATTCAAACAAAATTTAAATATTTAGGGTACATTATTATATTTTATTCAGATATTGACAATTTTAAATGCAATTTTTTCTCAAAAATATATTTTACCTACTGTAATAACTATTGATGGTATTATAGTAAAACAAATTACTTTAACAGTAATACTATAAAGTTTATTTTATTTGCGGGGGAAACATTTCTCCAGCCCCACCCATGGTCGGAATTTACTTTAGATAAAAGATAAGATAACATATTTTTTATCTAGATAGACAACAGATAATTTTACCCTTTTTAGGCTTTTTAAGACTTCATCAATTAAATTATAATGTTTATATACATATTTATAATTTTATAATTAATATTTTTTATTATTAAAACGTAAATTATTAATTAGGTGGTTATACTTGAGTTAACAATTAGATATAAGTTCGTGTTTACGAATAATTACAAATTGGTGACTGATTTGTAAAACCTCAAGTTACCTCAAGTCAGTAGCCAACTTTTTCTATACAATTATATTAACTAAAAACAAAAATAATTAAGTAACTGAATGTTTTTTTTTAACTTTATTATAAAGTCTATAATATAATATTATCTTCAACATATTATACGAATGAATAAAACTTTATTTAATACTTTTTAAATTACAAACAATTTATTATGTATAGTTTTTTGGTTTTTGAAAAAAATTTTGAGCACTATAATAGGCAGTTTTGTGTACATTATAACTTTAAATTTACCTTAATAATAATTGATTAAAACCATTAGTTATATAAATAAAAGATAAGATAACCTCTTTTTCATCAGATAATTATTCACTTTTTTAGGATTTTTAAGACATCATTAATTAGATTATAATGTATACGCGTCATATCTATAATTTTATAATTAATATAATTTATTATTTCACACAAAAATTCCTTGTAGATGAAATTAATAAATTTGTTATCTGCAATAATTATATTGTTTTTATAGCATTAAATCGTGCCATTAATTCTTTAAACAATAAAATGTTGTGTTGATAATTTACAATGTCAAATATATTAATATAAAGCCGTAAACGTCCAACTTGCACGATACAAATTTATTAATTTCATCTACAAGGAATTTTTGTGTGAAATAATAAATTATATTAATTATAAAATTATAGATATGACGTGTATACATTATAATCTAATTAATTGGGCATTAGTTTTGCCAGGTTTTGGGTGACTTTACCAGCTTTTGCCACAACTGCTTTTGCATGTGTTATAAACGACCACTTGCTGTCAAGCTGCAGCCCAAGGTATGTCAAGCTCTCGAAAGTGGTCACTTGGTGACCACGGATGGTGATGCGCATGTCGTTATGCGTTCTGGTGTTTGTTACTATCATGGCTTCACATTTCTGAAGTACGAGTTGTAATCCTGTCTTGGTTAGCCGTTCCTTGACTCCATTGGCTGAAATGGTCAGCAGTTGTTCCAGCTGGACACTGTCTCTGGCTTCAGCCACAATGGCGACGTCGTCTGCAAATGCGAGGAACTTGACCCCAGTGGGGAGTATAGTCCTCAGGAGCCCGTCGTACAATATGTTCCACAAGGTTGGTCCGAGGACCGAACCTTGTGGGACTCAGCATGTTACTTCAATCTCTGTGGTGCCCTCATCTCCTGTTTCGATTAGTAGTCTGCGGTTGTCTAGGTAACTGCTGATCATTTGCTGCAGGTACTCAGGAACATCTTTCTCGTGTATTGCCTTCATAATCGCATCCCAGGGGGTGGAATTGAAGGCATTTTTGATGTCCATCGTGAGGACGCCTACTTTTGACCTTGTTGTCTTGATAGTAGCCCTCAACGCCTTCAGTGCGTCCGTTGTTGATCGGCCCTTACGGAAACCAAATTGCATATCGTCCAGGCCCCCGGTATTATTTAGGTGGTACCGCAATCGGGTGTCCAGGATTTTTTCAAACAGCTTTCCCAAGCAGTCCAGTAGGCATAGGGGTCTGTAGGATGATGGTTCGCCAAGGGGTTTGTCATAAGAAAACCGGTTTTGACCGTGGCCGCCTGGTATGTTCTCTTTTGAAACAGGGTATACGTTATGAGCCCCCAAGCCCCTCCCTTCCACCAGCTCGACACGTGTACCAAGCCCCTGTACACCACCCTCCCCTCATCGCCATACGCTTGAAACGCTTTCGAGCGAAAATCCATCATCTGGACGCCTCGGACGTTTTCAACGTAACCGTTCAGTTCAGATTATAACACCATCGAGACATGTATGCATAAAAGTATTTTTCTAAATAGAATTTTCTGCCGTACATAGTCACAAATATAACCGATTAATAGGTGAGAGAGACTTTTTCTCAAAGACGAGACTAACACTCTGTACAAAACTACTTATCTCGGAGAAAGTATGTTAGCCGCCGAATTGCACCTACAACAAGGATGTCACGTGCTACAGAGCGGACGTGATCTATTAAGGATTCACAAGTTGTAATGGGCCATCAGCGTATCGATCTCGCTCAAATCTAACGTAAAGTTAGGTTGTAGTGCAAATCTATTATATAGATACGTATCTGAGTTCTAATGTTCATGTCGACAAATCGTCGACCATAGAAGATATTTCTGCAGCTATCAACAATATTCACTACTATCTTCACGCATCTCTATATAGATAAAACTATCTCTCGGTAGTTTGTGCGCATCGCAATTCTGAATGGATATGTGAATTTCATCACCATTGTTTAGCGCAGACGACAAAAACGGTAAAAAAGAATGTAAAAACATCTCCCGTATCGACATTTTATTAACAACGCCCTGCCCACATCCAAGAAAGATCTGTTCATAGTGTTAAGGAATATAAATTTACTTGTTGGCAATACATGTGGGGACATGCGAGGTGTGTGCCCGTGATAAACGACATGGGCGAGGGTGGGGTGGCTAATACGTAGCGTATTGATGAGGAGTGGTACATCGGTCAGTGGTGTGATAGGGCGGGCACCCGGTACCGTGGTATGCGTTTGAGGTGAAGATATAAGATAACTATCCTGAAAAAGTCTAAACGATATGTAGATACGTGCATCAATACTTGGGACAAAAATCCATAGAAAAACGAATTATTTATAAAGACGAAACGAAATAATATTATTGTATCGAAATTTAAACTGAAAACAAAAATAATAAAACGGAGTATTGACAAAGTATTTTCTTTATATTCACAGGGTACCTATACAGAGTCTTCGTCTGGAAAATCCAGAATATTGTACACTAATAAAGTAAAAATATATGTAGGTACTTACTAAGACCAGCTGAAAAAACATGTGGCATTGTGTAATTAATAGTATATTTGCATACAACCAATATGACATTTATAGTAGGAAGGAGAGGATATGTAGTGGAATTGAAAGTGTCGTAAAAAGTTATACCATACCTGATAAACCACCTACACAAGTAATAAAAAATTTATGCGTTTTTAGTTTACTAAAAGTACTATTAGTACTCACACATATGTAACACATTTTAATGATAATTTTTTTTGTTTTATTTTTGTATAATCGTATCATCTGTCTATTTGTGAGTTATATAATATGTAGATTGTGCACGACTATAAACAGCCGTGTAGCTGGAACGAGAATAATTAACACGACCTCCTATCCCACCAGTTCTCTAAAGACGATCAACTCGACTCGCTATATTATTTTTACGTAAATTAATATAAGTTATATTAGTATTATTATAATTCACAGGCGCTAATCACCAAGTTTTTAGTAGCTAGTTAGCCCTAAGGGCTAAGTGCGTATTATTGATATTTATTGTGTAATCGCCGAATTATTATTATATCGTGGGTGCAATCGCCACACTCATAGCCCCAAAGGTTTCTTGTAACGCATCACAGAATCCGTGTATCTGGAATTCATTTGGCTTGGGTAGAACCTTTCTTGGAATGCATACATTTTGCAGTTTCTCTAAATCCTTATGGAATGACATCCACCGATCATGAATGTCTGATGACAAGGGACTATCCCAATCAATTTTCAAGGCCCATACCTGCTGTAAAAATATTTTTCTCTTTACGAGTATTGGAGATATAAGCCCATGGGGTCAAATACCATGTTCAAATCGGATAGCAATGCTCTCTTGGTCAATTTTGATTGTGCTGGAGTTGGTATGACATTGAACCCGAACTCATTAAGTACTGGGTTCCAACATAGGCCAGAGACTTGACCATTTCTGCATCTCCTAATTCAAAGGTGAATAAAGGATCCCTGACATTTTTACCAATATGTCCAATGATGTAAGAAGAGTTCGAAAACCACTTCCTTGGAGGTAATTTTTCTGAGGCTAGAATTGACGGTATCTCTTGGTACAATTGAATACATTCATCTTCAGTTTCAAATCTCGTCATGAGGTCATCCATATAAAAATCTCTCGTTATCGCGTCCTCTGAGAAAATGTTCATACGCTTGTTGTGCCAACGTTACCAAACACTGCGTTGTCATGAACGAGGCTGGTTTTGTACCATAAGTCACGGTGACCAGTCGATAGTTCTGGAGAGCTTCACAAGGATAATTTCGCCAGAATATCCGTTGCAGATTCCAGTCTTGCTCTGCCACCGCTACTTGTCGGAACATCATCTCGATGTCCGACGAAATTACATATTGATAGTATACGAACAACTATTCTGAACTTAGACAGTTTCTCAGTCTTGGATATTTTATAATATGTATGTTTTTATTGGGATTACTAATGTGGTAGCCGGTAAGTTGAAATTTGAATTAATATTATCCAAAAACTATGAGTGTACTATATTTTTCAACTGCTACTGTAATAATATATCAATAGTCTTGTATTAAATTACCATTCTTTCTGACTTAATCAATACAACTTTATTGACATTTAGAGAAAAAAAATGAAAGTTGAAAATATCCGTCAACAGCTTAAAACAAGTCTAAATATTTTGAAAATGTTATCAAGTATATGAATTGACGAAATAAACATATGGTGTAAATTTCAAGCGTCCATAGTAATTCGTTTTTGAATTACACATAAGAAAATCGCTACATGAGAAATCGAATGAATATCTAATGTTGTAAACATTTCAACTTCAAACGAACATAAAAATTAAATTTGACTTTCCGGTAGAATTTCATTTTTTGATAATAGTAAACAAACTTATAAAAAATCTTGCATAATAATTTTAAATCATTTAAATAAAAAGAAAATTTTTTATAAATTTCTAACTCAAAATAATTTGCTAATTTTCGTGATTTTGTCAAAAGTTTAAGTTCAAAGTTTATAAAAAACAATTGTGGATCGATTTTTTTTTAATTTCCACTAACAACAAGTTATGAGGACTTTTGTATTACATTTACTTATTGACCTAGCGAAAACTTTTTTATCGACAGGAGTGTTTACAAATAACAAATAATAATCAAAAATTGCATATGCCTGTAAACCGTTCAACATGAGTCAAACTATTTTGAAAATTTCAGGCTGTATAAAAAATTTATTTAACATCATTTTTTTAGAGTTAGTTACACTAAACAAAAATTGATTTTTTTAAAAACTGGCTTTGCTTAAAAATTCTAGTCTTTAATTATTTTTTTTTGTTTTCCTGTCGCTTTTGTAAACTATTTTGAATCTTGAATTTTTTGTAAATTCTAAAAATCAAATTTCAATTAATTTAGAAAATATTGGTTTATTTTTTAAATCCATAAGACAAGACAAGGGGCCAACTTCACAAACATTGAGTTACTCATAGAGTTGGCAACTGAGAGCTCATGTTATCATGATTCGTGATTACCGTTTAGCTGGTAGTAACGGCACGCACGACATAGATTAGGTCGGAAGTTCGATCTTAAAGCTACTACAAGAAACGAATAAAAATCAATCAAGCCATGGGCTCATCTTAATGATAGAATACATTAATGTCTATAACTTGAATACACACGCTAACACACAAGCTCAGCTGCTCAGCTAATACAGTAAACTAAAAGAAGAAGAAAAACGGACGATTTGTGACGTTTTAGAACAACAACAATGTGTATAAGTATGATGAATAAATTATGAGAAACATTTATATACCTCACGAGGACAAGCATGAACAGTTTATTTAAACAATACAAGTATCACACATTATTGTAAAACTCTCTTACAATGAAAAAATGATAAAATCTTTACATTTTCCCATGTTGTATAATTGTTTTGTTATATTTTTAATTTGCTTAAAAAATTATATAAATATATATAATTTAATAAGATTAGAACATAAAGAGGTTAACGTCATTAGATTAAAAAAATAGTATTGAAATAAACACATTTAAAGAAATTTAACAATCTAATTAGATTCATTTTGATATATTATATTATACAATTTAATGTGTATTATGTATGTATCATAAAATGATTACACAAAATATTTAAAAGTTATTACAGAAGAATATAATTTTTTATTTCAAGATCACCATTGAACATTTACAGTGGCTTAATATGTTACTTATATTGCTTCTTAAAGTACGATGTCACATATTAATAAAATTTGAATAACAAAAAAAAAGGCAGAATGGGTGTTTCTATACTTGAATAACGAACAAATATATTGATTATTGAATAGTTATTGGCATTGCGTCTCAATTAAATGATTACAGAATTTATAAATTCTTTGCGCTCTAACTTCACCATCTGAAAAATTAATTTGGCATTAGATTTGATTTGTGCATAGGACTAACTCGTAAAACTCATTGATAAACTAAGATCGTAGTTATTATGTAAAGAGTTCTCATTTGCTGCAAACCAGTATTCCAGGATTTAATTATAGCTGGGGTGAATGGAGTATCCAGAAGGGGGTTAAAACCTCCTACCTCCTACAATATTCAAAAACAACATTTAAATTTTTTTTCAAAAAAAATTTCTGGATTTACATTACTATTATTGTTATATATTGGAGATAGTAAGAAATAAAAAAATTCTACCATAACCAATACTCAATCTACAAGAACAATACCAATGATATGCCCCCTGCCCCCCCCCTATATTGCCTTGGCTTTGATTATGGTTTGCTCATCACTATATGTGTGGCTATATTATAGTGTTCAAATGTATTAATCGTTATCGTTTATAATCAATTTTAGTACACATGAATTATACATACGTTCTCTAAGATATGTTTGGTATACTTGTATCAACTCTGTAAAAATAAACTACATTGTAAAAATTTCCTTTTTATCTTGTGTAAATATATCATATTATAAGTAAGTAACTGTGAAGGTTAAAATGTTAAATATTCAATCGATTCATCAAATTGTCAACCACTTGAACATTTTTAATGAAATCTCAACTTTTATTAAAAGAATACCGTGTTCATTTTACTTATATACCTACCTCTACGAAGTATAAGAAGTCAGATATCAATAGCATTGTAATGAAAAAAAAATATAAAAAAATAGGTATTCCTTTGCTTCAACAGTCAATCAATCATTTTTTTAAGGTTAACACTTAATTCTTTATTATAATTGAATAATTCTAATTTCTATGCAACTATTCATACGTATCCCAATAATTAACACATAAATTGTGTTTCCCTCCACAACATAATATCAATATGACCAATAAGGTATAAGATATCTCTTAAGATATTAAGATACACATAGTTATTATTGAATATGTCTTGTGATTTATAAATATGTGTAGATAAACAACTCATTATCGCATGCCTCGAGAATATTAAGTATAGTAACTCTGTCGCCGTGATTTTGTCTCATTGTGTATCCCTTTGCAACATATCAATAAGATATAAGATAATATCTATTAAGGTATTAAGATATAAATGATTACTATTGAATGTATCTGGTGAACTATATAATATGAAGATAAACAACGCTTTGTGCCATGCCGCGAGAATATAAGGTACATATAGGTACATATAATATGTCAAAGTGATATTGTCTCCGCACCCTACGTAGGTAATTCCATGCACCTGTGGATTTTTGAACGGAACTCCTTTCACCCAAAAATGACCTTCCTCTTTTTGCCCACGTCCTCTTTTCGACCAAAAATGAAAAAATAGTTTCCTCTTTTCGCCTACAAATAAATATATTCTTTTCGCCCACGGTTTCACGTTTTACATTTTGGAAACCACTGTCTCGAAATGTCTCGACTAAAACCGTGGGCGAAAAGAATATAATTATTTATAGGCGAAAAGAGGAAACTATTTTTTCATTTTTGGTCGAAAAGAGGACGTGGGCAAAAAGAGGAAGGTCATTTTTGGGCGAAAGGGGTACCGCCCGGATTTTTACCGGGGGGTAAAATTTAACTGGGTCAAAATACACGGTTCCACCGGCGTGTGTCGAAGGTATTATACTACTTTTTATTAGAAAAGTCAGTGTTTTAATTTTACTTATAAAATATATTACTCTAATTGTGATCCATAAGGGCCAGTTATTATATTTTCTTTAATGTGTGCGAATTTCTACAAAAATAGTTGAATTGTATCCTCAAATCACCTCAAATATTATTAAAATTATAATAAATATTTATTTCAACATAATATTGTCGTGTATTATTATTCTTATTATTATAGAAATATAGGATGAGTTTGGCAATTTGCGATCCACAAACTCTGAGTAGTGTATTAATTATTTATTTTTATTTATTGTTTGATTCAGAAAAGCTACATATTATTTTTATAACTATCAGTTTGACCATAAGGCATTATTATACTATAATTCTGATGCATTATATTTTGTGTATTTAATTACTATTCTTATATTTGTATAGTTACAGTTCTAATAGCTGATAATATATGTTTATATTGATTTTTCAAAAGGGCCATGAACTTAAAATTTTATATTTATTAGTTGTGAGTTGTGCCAATAGACAATTGATTGACGGGCGGCACCCGTTTCGCCCAAAATCAACCTTTCCCGTTTCGCCCAGATACCCGTTTCGACCAAAGCCATTTTAGTCGTTTTCAAATTAAGTTGGCAATGATTTTTAAATAATATAGTATAAAACTTTTATTCTAACTCTCCATCAATCATAAGTTGGTTAAATATTATACGCAATGAGATCCAGACTGAAACGTATATCAAAATGAATAGTTTTGAAATTACTAAAAAAACAAAAGACAGAAAGACGAAGGAAAGACAAGAATACAACGAAAAACGTATACTTTTATATAGATCTGGCGAAATTACTAGGTACGAATTTGTAAAAAGCATGTGTAGACATTTTAAAAAATAATAGTTTTTGTAAATGGATTTTAATAACTTAACTTAATTTTTATAAAAAATAATAATATATTATATTGTGTAATGCTTTTTTTGTTAAATAGTTTTTAGTAGACAATAATATTTGTATAAATGTATAATATTGAGTATGTATTTTTTAAAAACTTTGGCAATGACTACAAAAATAAAAACTGGTAATTTGTATTATAATTTTTAACTCTAAAAATATATTTTTAAATAATTATACTAAATATTAATTTTAATTGGGAAAATGCATGTATTGTATGTAAAAAAATAAATAACTGATTATTGAATATAACTTAATTTTAGTAGAAAATAGTAAGTAATATATTATTATATTGTGAAATACTTTTTTTTTTTAAATAGTTATTAGTTAATAATAATACATAATATTATATGGTATACTAAAATACTATATTATTTAAAAATCATTGCCAACTTAATTTGAAAACGACTAAAATGGCTTTGGTCGAAACGGGTATCTGGGCGAAACGGGAAAGGTTGATTTTAGGCGAAACGGGCCGCGCCCTGATTGACTATAACTTGTAGTATATTATATGTACTAGTTGTATTCCCGAAGTGCCATATTATATAATTATCATTTGGTTCTGTTCCAGTATAAGGGCTATTAGTAATGGAATAGAAAACCTAAAGAGTATTTAAAAGCATAGGTATTTCAAGAAATTATATAATGTAAAATGCAACTCAATGGTTATAAATACATTTTAGCAAAATTTAATTTAATTTAATTTAAACATACTCATCCGAAATGAAACTAAAAAAAAAAAAAAATTCTATTAATTTGTAATTATTAATACATAGTACTATGGATAATATCGTAAGCTATTAGATATTTTATAACAAAAAACCACGAATTAATTTTAAATTTTCGTTTAAATAGATTAGGCAATACATTTTAAATCATTCAAAATACACTATTGAAATATTTGTAAGGCGTTTCAAATGTTAATTAGTTTTAAAATTTTAGAAATTAGATAGTTATTATGCTGGAAAATTTGAAAAGGTTTATATTCTGATAGTAGTAGTCAAACTCGATAATAACTTCATTAGCTGAACATATTCATACCTATAATGGTACTCACTACTCGGCAAGTAAGCATAAATTTTAAAATGTTGAGAATAGTTAAGTATATAGTTAATAAATAAAAAAAAAATCGATAGAATATCCATACATTCCTTAATGGAAACTGTAAGAATAAGGACCATATGACAGTCACATATTTAAAAATAAAACTGATAACTTACACTCTACTTCTGAAAACAAATAAACGTGTAGTTAATGATTATTAAGTATTCATAATATTGAATCATAAAAATAATTTTTTTTTAATTTTATCAAAAAATGTAACTAAATAAAACAAAACGAAAATAGGCAATATTTGCCTCTGTTATAAAAATATATAAAAACAGATTTATGATTTACTTATGATCTCAAAATACATCTCATGGGTAAACCCTTGCATGGGTGGTACTATAATAGAAGTAATCTAAGTTCTAACTCAATAATGGGTTGTCACAAACTGAACGGATTCAAACCTACAATGGTACTCAGTAAGCAAGTAAAAGTTTGAAAATGGTCAGAATAGTTAAGTGCCTATATAGTTAATAAAACAAAAACAAATCGTTAGAATATTCCTATATTTCTCAATGGAAAACATTGTAAGAATAAGGACCAAAAGACAATCATTCATTTAAAAATAAAACTGATAACGTACTCGGGTCCCCTGTAATCAAATAAAAATGTTGAAATAAATTATTAAATATTCATAATATTGTATCATAAAAATATTTTTAACTTTTTGTATCAAAAAATGTAACTAAATAAAAGAAACCAAATATATGTAATATTTAACTTTGTAAGTCTATTTAAAAAAAAAGATTTATAATGTATATATGATCTCAGGAGTCATCGCGATGGGTAAATCCTTGCAAGACATCCTGTTTGGTTTAGTATAAAACAATATCTTAAAACAAAAACTATTTACTTGAACAATCGTGGAATGCTAGAAAACAATACACAGTAATTAATTAATTTATGTGTAAATGTTACGATTAGAGAAGCAAATCTAGTAATTTATTTGAGAAGTTGTCAATATATTAAAAATATTTTCAATAAGAGTTCAGCTTTGAAATTGAAATGTTTTTTATCGAAATATGAACGTACTCTAAATTGGATCTTAATTTATGTTATAATTTCATGGTTTATTTACAATATATTGTGTATTTACTATGGCTGAAACAAATCATGCAATCCATTTACTTTGGATTGAAAATACTAACCCGGATTATGATAAAAACCGAATAATAAGATTATTCGGATACACGGATTATTTTATGAAGGGGTCTTATTGTGACGATTGTCGATAGATCTGGGATCATGTATTCGTAATATATATAGATGATAATGAAAAAATTAATGATAAACTCGGAAACAGTGCAGCCGGACGGTATCCGAAATCCATATAAAACGAATTGATGCAAAATTTTATCAAATATTTGTAATCCTTAATCCGATTGTGCCACTAATTGTGTGATAAGTATTCACAATTTACCAAGAACTTCTCAAATAAAAAAAATATGATGACCAAAGAAATAAAAAATTCAAAATATAGTATTCTTACGTTTACCTGGAAAACAATAATACAATATTAATCAATAACTATATTATTTATTTTAACGACAATTGTTTTCTTTAAACATTACCGATAACAGAATTACAAATTAATACTAACAATAAATTACAGGTCATTTTATTCATCGAAAAAAACTGCTTTTGCAACTTTTGGTTCAAAGCATAGGACCTGGTGTTGAGTCAAGAGGCTCCTTCAAAGTTTGGTGTTCGAGCCCACCAGACTACACCAAAGCAATGAACACTGTAGTAAAGAGTTATATTATGCTGATTATATGACCACGTAAATTATGATGTACTCACATTAATTTATTTTAGTATTTAAGTGGTATATAAAGACATAGTACAAGTATTGACTGGCAAAGAGGTCTTTTAACCAGTTAATATACAAATTACATGTAATGAAATAATAACTATTGACTATCAGGACAAATTACAACGTTTAATAATACAATAATCAGTACAAATTGAGAATAGTTTTGAACGACGACTGGCTGATTCCTATGACGAATTGACAAGTCGGTTTGATTTTAGGTGACAGTGACAGTAGGATCACTAATATTCTGTCGTATGACTATTAGGGGCTCACACACATTGATTGGTCCGTCTGGTTTGTCGGAAACGTTGCAATACCGCCGTAACGAACCAACGCAGACTATGGTCCTATATGGAGGTGTGAAGGCACAACGACGGAAGACGGTACAACAATGCATAAGAGAACAAAAACGTCGCAACCAAGGACGGCAATAGCAGCAAAAAGCAGTAGATAGGCGACGCCACGACACAACGACGCTATTACAGGTGATAGTCCAGCAAAGGTCATTGGATAAGTAACTGATCAAAGTGTCTATGGTGCATTGGCGGACGTGCGTTATGGGCCATGGCAAGCAAGGCGAACGGAGGGGACGGCACATAATATGACAGATGGTATCTCTGGACTTCGATCACATATTCACATAGGTATGCATTTTTATTAATACAAATTTAAAATTTCACACAAATAAAACTATTTACTCAAACGTTACAATATATACATACAATGTTCAACTAGAAAAAAAAAATTTTTACAATATCATTATTACTAATAAACGTTATAACTTATGATAAATATTAGGGTTATTTTTAATTATCATGATTTAAAATTATTCAGTTGGAGATTATTTTAATAATTTGGAACGTTATGATTTAAATAAAATTATAAAATTGTATTGCCAACAATAAATACAATTATAGTTATTGTGATCAAACAGAAAAATTCAAAAATATCTCATCACAAATTAGTAATTACATTTTTATTGTGATATTTATCGAAAGTTTCCCGAGTGTGTTCTAAAAAAGCATTATATTTTAATGTTTCCCGAGTGTCAAGCCAGAAAATAAACGAGTTGAAAAGTTAAAGATAAAGTTAGGTAAGTTAATTTTTACATTTTAACTTAACTATTTAAAAGTTAATTTTCAAGTTAACTGATTTTTATTGATACAAACTTAATAAATAACAAGTTACTTTTAATCAAATCCAATTTTGTTAATTTATAAATAATTAAGTAGTAAATACATTACAATTATTATTGAATATATATATATATATATATATAGCATAAACACTTTCTTTTTGTAATTTTAAACCATATAATTATTTACTTATATATTTAAAAATAACTAAATAAATAACTTAACTAAAGCTAATAAGTAAATTGTAAGTTAGCGATATGAATATGAAATAGCCGGTTTCCCCACTAATAAAGTAAAAATATATGTAGGTACTTACTAAGACCAGCTGAAAAAAACATGTGGCATAGTGTTATTAATAGTATATTTGCATACAACCGATATGACATTTATAGTAGGAAGGAGAGGATATGTAGTGGAATTGAAAGTGTCGTAAAAAGTTATACCATACCTGAAAAATAACCTACACAAGTAATAAAAAATTTATGCGTTTTTAGTTTTTGTATTAATTAAAATAAAACCTTAGTAAGTTAGGAATAAAATTATGGTCTTAAACCAATTCTGTTAATAAAATTTTAGAAGGAATATGTACCTATTTAGTACCTATTCATATTTTATTATAGTTTAAGCATATCAATAAGCTATTGTTGGATACACATTCAGATTTTAAATTCGGCGCGCTGCATGCGATCCGAATTAATGGTAATGTTGTCACCCTGCTGCTACGAAGTCTACTCAAACCGAACTTTGTTCTATGAGGAGGGGACGGGTACTGTCGCGGTCTAGCCGTTGGTCGCCGATACCCGCCACCGCCGGTTTTTGTCGTTTTCCAGCCGTCTAGGCAAAGTGTTGTTCTGTTTTTCGTTCTCACGTCCCGGTGCGTCGTCGCCGTTTTCTTGTATACGCCATTTTTGTTTTATGTTCAGCTTCCGAGCTCCGGCGTTTTCTTTTCCGTACTCGACGTATTGTTTCGACCGTCCGTGTCGCAATCCGACAGCCTTTTAGCGACTGTCGTTCGTCCGTTGAATTTGTGCGACTTGAGCCCTGCTCATCCACATCCCACGTGTTCCGCCCGTCCGTTTCTAACGCAGTGCGAACCGTGTCATAACCGTTCTTGTTTTTCGTGCGCTGTGCACCCGGTTGCATCGCTTCAACCGCCAGTAACGCGAGCCATAAAATAGACGTGTTGGCTTTGTCGCCCGTCCGTATCGTACGCTGTGCGACCCCGCTCTCGAACCCGCGGTCGTGGTTTCTATTCGAGGTGCAAAACCGCTCTTCGTTTCCGACGTTCCGTCAAGCTACGAAGTCTCGACACGCGGGCCAGTTTCGTCCAGTCGACGTGGGACACACCGTCGTGCTATCTTGATTCCTTGTCCATCTTCTGCCGGTCGCCGTCGTTTGGGACAACCGCTCCATCACCGCTTTATCACGTCCTGCTATCAACATCGCCGTATCAGGTCGTACACACGGTTATCGTATGTTGTCATTGTTTATATTATCTCACCGATCGGTTTGTGATCGCGTGATTACTAACATTAATTTTAAGTCTCATTTTCTGCAGCATTTTGTAATAAATTATCCCGTACCTTTCATACTGTAAATATTGTTATTGTTGATAAGCTTTCAGTCATCACCTTCACTCTTTAATCCTCTTATTCCCGAAACCGATCCTATACAGTCCACTCTCCCCCTCCTACAGGGTTATCGACAGGCCTACGACGAGTAGGTAAGTGACACACGATCCGACACTGTAGGCAGCCCTCAGCGCACGCACACGCCTACACGCGTCATCCGGCTGGATGTGCAGCCGTCGCACAGCTATAATAAACTGATCAATTTATAAATAAATACATTAACTTACGTAATGTTGCTATAAAAAAAATATAAGTAATTTTTATTTAGTTAATAAATATAATTCATTATTATTTTACTGAGGTTGAAATTGACAAATTAAATGACAATCGAGATACAAATTAATAAATTAATAATTTACCTACACTAAATATTTAATAGATATTAATTTTTATAATGAAAGTTATCACGGAGTGCAGTCAATATTGAGAGCATAGTGAAATTTGTCGACACTTTTTTTTATGCTAGCATTGTACTAGTAGGTACACTAATATTTTATAGAATTTATAACTATATTTTTTTATATCATGTCTTATGAAATTCAATTATTGAAAAGAGTAGAATTCTAAAACTCATAAATACTTACGTTTATCGTCTAAAAAAACAAATATAAATTTTACAATAAATTGTTTCTTTTTTCAAATACATTGATCATTCTTTAATGTTTTGTATATTATGTTTTAGATTTTGGGCTGAGTGTTGAATTTATTTATCTTACAGTGGTGCATTTTAGCTTTATAATCGGATCGATGAATATATATATATTATTTAATAATGAATAGTGATCCATTTTTATTTTTTCAATTTTTGATTTATGAACAAATAATTAAGCAATAATTATTATTCAATTGTTACTAATTGCTATCCTGAATCTTACTACTTGGTATAGAAAGTTATAGTATTGTGAACATAAACATAAATTATTTGAATAGATTTTATTTTTTGAGACAAAATACAAAACTAAGTATTATAGGTATATGCCTCACCAAAACACTTAGTTCAGAATTTTTGTCCTCAACTTTTACAATATTTTGTAAATACAAAGTTATGCCACACCATAACACTTAGTTCAGCATTTTTGTACAAAAAATTTACAATAATGACAAATAGTGTATTTTTAACTTATCGTATATCTAGAAATAAAAGGTTCTAAATCGTTCTTGTGATATTGTTCATTAGAGTTATTATTTTAAAATTTAATTTTGAAAATCTTGCAACTTGTAATTTTTTTTTTTTGATTCTAGTAGTTCTTTAGCATAAAACTATATGTATAGACGTAGAGTTTAATTTACAGTATATTCTTATAATTGTTTGTATTACGTAGTATTAAAATTAATAAAATACAAAATATTAATTGTGAAGTAGTAATGAAAAAGTTATAGACTTGGAAAATGTTTATCCAAAAATAAAAATAAAAGTATTTAATTATAACATTTAAATTTTTTATTTTTTATTTCTTTGATGTTTTCTTGTTGATGCCACCATTCTGACAATGTAATAATTATGAAACAAAAAATCTATGTCTCGAACATAAAATTCTGTTGAAATTTCATAATTTACAGATTGTATTATTTTAAACTAATATAATTAAGTTGAATGGTATGTCTTTCTATACTATATCCGTAGTAGGTAAGTATACAACTACAATTATATAAATTATTGTGTACCATAATGATATTATCTTACAATAATACTGTACCATTGAAAGTAATTTATTGAATTAGAATCTTTTCATACTAAAGTATTGTTAGCAATAAATTTCCATAAACCGAGAGTTTAAAGTAAATTTAATTTAATTATGCTTACATTTTAATTTTTGGTGACTTAGTACGGTCCCAGGTCAAAATATCCCTTAAAAAATATCTCCACTTTAAAATATCTCCAACACAAAATATCTCTGATTTAAAATATCTCCGGTACAAAATACCTCCTGTTAAAAATATCTTTAATGCAATTAAAGAAAATTATAGGTAAAAAATATCTTATTATATTGTATTTTATAATAATACTGATATCTAAAATGATTAACCTTAAACCTAACCGAAGTAAGTACATTTTCTAGGAATAATGTTTACTTAATATTACTATAATATTTTGTTTATAAGGTGTATTCAAATTATGGCCCGTGAAAAAGTTTATTTTTACTTTTTGTCGCCAATTATTAATTATTTGATGATACGTGGATTGGGCGACCAAGTCGTAACAATCGGAGACGCTCACCACATTTTGATTTTTGCATATGGAACTGTTATGATTCTGTACTTAACCATCAACCACGGACCAATAACGCGGTCGAAGGTTGGCATCATGCGTTTAACATTGGACTTGCGGCAAGTCATGTTACGATTTGGAGATTTATAAATTTTCTTAAACAAGAACAGTCATTACAAGAGGTATTTTTATATTATATTTATGTATTTAATAATATACAACTTAATAACCTCATGTTTAGGTCAAAATGGAACAATCTTTGTTGGGTGAACCGAGTCCGAAAAAAAGAAAAAAATACAATGATTACGATAAAGGACTATTTAAAATGGTAAGTCAATACAATGAAATGGCATCTCTGAAATCTTTAAGGGAAATTGCCCACAATCTTAAATTTTTATATATTATCATGATTTGATTTTTTATTATTTTTATTATATAATAATATAATTACTATAATTACTATAAATACAATAATTTTTATTTTCTGTTTTTGTGACAAATATTCTTGTATACACGTAAAAATCACTGTATTATACTTGTAATAAATAATAATAATAACATATTACTTTAAAAATAACATATAAAGATTACAATAACATATTTTTAAATATTAAAATATTTTCCTGGGAGAAATTTACATTAAAGATATTGTTAAGTCGCGAAATTCGATTCAAGTGAATACGATTAATAACTCGACCTTGTTTTGGCTGGGTGCTATCTAATTATTATAATAAAAACAATTCATAGAATAATATAGTGGACTGTAAGATTTATTGTTATTTTTTTGTATATAATTTGTGAAATAATTATTGCAAGGCGATCTTAGTAACTATGTTAGTCCTATCACAGTAAATAATAATAATAATAAAAAGTAATCACACACCGTGATACTAACAATAAAATGGTAATAATATATACTAAATACGACGTTGACAACAACAATCGATAAATTATAAATAATACAAATAACGGATATGATACGTCTGACCTGGTACGTCTTGGTCCAATCTGATGGCGGTGTAGTTGTCCGTGCGACGTGTAAGCCAACACGAATTTTACCCACGCGTTATACGGCGGACGACTTCAACGACATTACCAAAACTCAGAGGAGTCACAACGGATGTCCAATGACGCGTATGCCAATTCGCCGAGTATATAAAAATAATAGGTACAATGCGGTAATACGACGGAGCGCAACAAACGATGGCGACACCACAAGCGTAAGGTACGCCAAATTTGCCGAGCATGTGAAAATATAACAACAATGCGGCAGAAAATGACTAGGACTAATACACCGATCACGATCACCGGGAGCGAAAAATCATCGAACGACTACGGCAATACATAAGAAGAAAAAACACCCTTGACATTGACACACAGACGGTTCTTCCAAGTAAAAACGATGTAATGATACGCAGACGGCTCGCCGGTCGGTATCTCACCAAAAGAAAACGACACAGATGGACAGACATGAAAAACGGCCATCGATACAACGCAACGGTGATTTGCCGATAGCACACAACGGTGGCGCATGTGTGTTGTTTCGGATTTAATCCTAGTTAAATTACTTGGCACACTATCTATTATGGTTCGAACAGATATTTTAAATCGGAGATATTTTGTACTGGAGATATTTTAAAATGGAGATATTTTTGCGGAGATATTTTGACCGGTCACCACTTAGTACATCTTGCTTTAAAAAACATCATAAAAAAAAAAACATGCAATTATGAATGTTGGCTTAAATGCGCTTTTGCATTATAAAAAATTTTTCGACTTTTGAAAAAAATGTAATTTAGAACCTTTTCATTATAGAACAACGTTATACAGATCTTCTATATTTGATACTCTTTTAAGGTTATACGAGGTTAAGTTTTTTTAAATAACTAAGTATAGGTTTCATTTAAATTATTTAAATTATAAAATTAAAGAATACTTACAGCTGTAAACTATAAAAACAAATATATATATATTACAATAAACATGATTGACGATGGTTCAATGATTTTCCAATGAATCATTTTTTTAAAATTTGTTTGTGTATGATCGCCTTTTGTTTCATTAAAAGTACTTCGATTTTCAACTTTGTTGATCGTTTCTTGTAGTATATTATATGTAGTTGGTACTATACTACTAATATACTACTTGTGGAGGTTAATTATGAAAATTGTCTTTTTAATAGCGTTGGCGAATAAAAACATAAAAAGTAAGGAGTAGGAAATAGGTTATGAAGTCTGGATCATCAAGTATAGACTGACAGCAATCAATTCCATATTTAAAATTTAATTTTAAACTTTTTAGTTTAATGTTATACGAGTAATGTTTATAATAGTTTATGTACGTGATAACCTATCTCATGGACTATTCACAATGTATCTGAACGTATTAATAACATACAGCTATCTGTAAAACTACATAAACAAAAAATAAACAATAAAAATACGTACCTAGAACAGCTAAAAATTAAAGAAAATCAATTAATTATAATACTAAATAGGAGATACATTTTATTTTCAGATAGATACAATTGTTTGCAACTTAGAGTAAAGTTTTGTGATAGACAGGTATGCAATTTACATGTTTGAACAATATATTTAAATTGTAAAGCATTTAAATGTTGACATTTTATATTGATAATTGCATAACGCTTTCTTATTTTAAAAATCTTTCAGTATTTGGATATCCTAATTACTCTTTCATTAGTTGAGTTAAATATAAATATATATATTTTATGAAATACGTATTTAAATTGAAAAATTATTACTTTCAAACACATTATATCTTTATTTAATTATTTTCATTGTAGAATTCATATAATTTTACACATTATTCAAAAAATTGAGGTCCACTCATGTTCACAACATTTTTAAACAAAAAAAATATAACCTCTAAAATACTGTAAATAATAATAATAATCATAATAGTAATAATAATAATTTCTACTATCGCAATGTAATAAATATTATTTATATTAATTAAAATATCAAGTATATGCCATTTACTTTGGAGGTATACAAAAGGCCACTGCAAAATCTAATGATTTTATTACCATGTAAACTCTACCGATGGCAAACTCTCTGAATACTTCACTCCAATACTACCTGACGGGAACATGTAAACTCTCCTGGGTCTAAAATACTTTAGTACCTACTACTAAACTGAGGGAACATGCGGCAATATTCGTATTACGCAGTTGGTAAGGTTGGAAACTTGGTTAATCCATTATAGTCAATATCGTATTAAATATTCAAATTAAAAATGGTTTAACGATAATTTCATATTTAAATATTAGAATTGAAAATACAGGTTAACCGTACTACAATTGATAATAAATATTTAAAATGATAATCACAATAGCTACATTGTAGTCAATTCATAGTGTAGCTGTAGCAACAACATTTAAAACAACTCGGGAGAGTTTACTTCAGGTAAAAATAAAGTTGACCTGGGAGAGTTTACCAGTTTTAAAAATCAGGAGAATTCACCAATCTATCAATTATTTATTAAAACGATCTTAGCGACTGATAAAAATTAATTTACATCGAATATTGTAAATTTTTAAAAATTAGAAGATTTTTGATTTGGTAAAGAAGTTTACTTTCTATCGGTCAGAGCATATACATTCAATATTTTTTACAACTTTTGTTATTCATCTTTATATTTTTTTTTAAATTGGAATTTCGGAAGTTCTTATATTTTCGTCAGGCGTATGGCTATTTCAAGTGTATTATTTTACTTTTAATATTTTAATATTTTTTATAAAAAATACTGTGCATACTAATGAGTAATTTATATATATATATATATATGATGCACTCGGAGTGTTTACACCCTAATGAAATGATCATTTTACTACATATTTAAGATGAGGAAGAGACGATAGAATTGCCTGTGTACAACTCCTAAAAAATGTCACGTTGCAGTGGTCTCAAGTCATCAACTAGAAGAATGTATAACACCTCTATAAGTAATTATAATTTACAAAGGTATTTTCTTACTTAAGTCTATAGCTCTGTTGACATCAGTATCGTCATCTGAAATTGAATAACATTAGTATTATACCTTCTATTATAATACCTACTACACAGCTTCAAGTGCGGTTCGGATTTAAATAACGGAATTAAATAATGTGCATTCAACAATGAAATACCATTATAATATAACATGGATGAGTATGCGTGTGTGAGTCTCCCTTGGAAGAATTTTTTTTATGATTTCTTCTACGTGTCTAATAGATAATTTTGATTTGAAACGTCATAGCCTGTGTTGGAAGGTTGGATTTCCTTCAAATATCACTGAATCTGCGCCTACACAGTATT
This sequence comes from Myzus persicae, assembly GCF_001856785.1. NCBI lineage: Eukaryota > Metazoa > Arthropoda > Insecta > Hemiptera > Aphididae > Myzus > Myzus persicae. Next base: position 14,844 of record NW_019104159.1, on the reverse strand, counting down.
GTTAAATGTATTTAAGTTCTATTTTTATAAAATATTATCAATATACTTTTGAAATGTATGAATTCATTACTTATTGTTTAGTGTTATGCTCAAATATACGTCATAATAAGTGAAGTTAAAAAAGCTTCAATTTACATTTGAGAGAAAGCTACACTTGTATACTGTGTTGCCTCCATTATAAAAATCAACAACGTAGTAAAAAATGTTTTTCACAGGACAACTATACTTCCTCTGTATTTCTTTAACAGTTACAAAAATTCTACAACTCATAGGAATGAACTTTATCTGTTTTTATTTTTGTTTTGATAGCACAAGTCAATTTGCATAATAAATTTTTTTTAAAGAAACCTTATAGTCTCAAACTGACTATGTTTAATGTACCTATTTATGTAATATGAATAATGAAAAGTTTACTACACAGTTAATGTTCTTCAATATGCATTGATGAATTGTGATAAATCTATTGAAAGTACATAATGAGTATGGTTGTCCCCTCAAAACAGTTTTGGTAATGTCGTACATTTGTAAAAAGGCTACAACGCAGGTGTAGTGTCCTCTTAATAACATACAATCAATGATTTTAATTGTATCATTATATGTTCTTTTTACATATTTTATAACTTATCTGTTAATTTGAATTAACTTACTTTTCATATTAGTATAGAAGAAAAGAATATCTATTCAATTTTAAAATTAGTTATATTATTAATCTATGGCCTTTGGTAGAGGTAGTACAAAAAGTTGATATATCCAACGGCTCAGTTATCTTTAATGAGCCAATTATGAGCCACTAAAACTTGTTTAAAGGGATCATAACTATTGGTTCATAATTAAATATTAAATGATGGTTTTAAAAAAAAAAATTGGTACATTCACTTGAGGTTTCTGAATTATGAAATAAGTTTAAAATATACCTAAAGTATATTTCCATGAATATTATAGATTATTAATTATCACTCAGTATTAATTGATTTAAGGTAATTTAAGTAATGTAAACATTACATAAGTACACATTTGAAGATACATTTCTCATGGATTTATAGAAGAAATATAGGTTAGAGAGTCAACTTTAATATGGAATTCAATGTCAATCAAAAATGTATGTGCAATTCGTTGTTTTCCTGGAATGTTCACAATTTTCTCCATTTATTCTCTTAATTATAGGTCTGTATATCATAAATATTCTATGTTAAAATTTCATTTCTAATACATAATAAATCATATTACTTGCACATGAATCTGAAATAAAAACATATTTATTAGTCGACCTTATCTGTTTACTAAACATTACCAGACAATGATTTTTACTTAATAAAAGACACTAAAAAAATTAAAAATGCATACAATTTTTAAGTATACATCATTCAGATTTCAAACAACTGTAATAATTATTATGTATTAAAAAGTGAAAAAAAAAATTTAAGTTATAGTTGCAAAAATTTATTTATTACTGCTTTGCTTAAGTATAATAAAATTGATACTAAGTATCAAACCAATTGTAAGTGTTGTAACATCTATAATATTTAATAAGTACACTTTAGATGAAAGAACTGAATATGTGAGGTTGAATTTATTATTTCTAAAAAATTAAAATAATGTCACCTTCATAAGAAATATTTGGTACATAACATTTTTAATACATCATTATTTCTAATACTATAAACAATTAAAAAGTGATGATTTATATAAATCAATATGCATATTTTCTCTACGTTTATAAAAACTAAAGAATAGTTGTCACGATTCTCTGAACTTAAAAAATTCATTATACGATTTTTTACAAATTCACATTAACTAAGATGATGATTTTTTATTATTAAGTGAATACATACGGTTTAAGAAATCCTTTAAATGCTTTTGAGATTGAGGGGAAGTGAGGTCATTAATCCCAGGTGCCCCATTCACTTGCATAACCCAAATTAAAAGAACTATATTTGAAATCATAATTAAGTTAAAAGAAAACATTATTTTAGTGATTAAATACAAGAAAAATATGAAAATTATAAGAACGTTATTATATGAATGTTGTATGAATGGTATGTGAACGTTGAACAATAAAATAAAATAATACAGCCCGTCTCTTTTATAAGCCATCTGTTCCTAGCCTTTTCAGTACCTACAAAATAAATAATGTTCACGATTATTATTAAGCTGTTTCATTTTTAAAACCAATATAATATACCTAAAAACAGAATAATCTTATTTTGCTTTATCGATGACCGCGATTCATTGTTTAATATTATGGATTGTGTAAAAAATATGTGTTTGACATTAAATATAGGTAATCGATATGTGCACAATAACTTTAAAATGTCGGAGTTTCAATAATAGCAAATCCATTTGAGAGAATTATTATTCTAAATTATTCGGAGACGGTCCGTCTATATAATTGTTTCATTTTATACTTTTATAGTACATTTTTTTTTATATCCTATTTAAATTATACCTTATTATTGTTGAGTATAACTTGTTATGTTCGTTGTTGAAGTACAAGAAACTGATAAGAAAAAATACAGTTATTATCACCTGAGACAATAATTATTAATTATACAAAATAAAGCAAAACTCATACGCTCAAAGCACTTTATAATATAGATAATTAATAACAATTGTGATATGTGGGAAAAGAGAATATGGAATACCATATACTAGTTTTCGACAAAATGAGTTTTGTAATATATATGACTCAAAACAAAAAAAATCTCAGATACTTAACATTTTCGCCAAATGTTTATATGAACACATTCCAACACATTTCAATTCTTTTTTAAATGTGATACGAGTTTGCTCAGAAATTGTGTGAATACCAATTATAGAATTTTGAATACCTATGCATAGTTATAATATTTTATCCTGCGTGGTCAAAAATAGAATGTACCTAACATTTAACCATTTAATTTATTCAAAGTTCCTAGTTAGACGAAATTTAAAATGTATTACGAAATGTATGATGCGAAATGTATTTGGAAAGCGTTCATACAAACGTTTGCTAAAAATCTCAATTACATAAGATTATTATTTTTTTTTAGTCGTCTTAAAATACAAATCCGTGTATAATGTATATTGAATACTAGTTTTTGCAAGCCATATTCTCTTAAGCCACGTAACCTATGCCGTATATATTATTCATTGACTCGGGTGATAAACGGTATTTTTCAATTTATTGCAATTCTACAACCAACGTAACTAGATATACCCTGCAATAATTAGTATAATTTGAAAAACAAGACAGATACAATAAAATATTAAACATGAATACACATTACTACAATAAGATGTTATTGTAATTGATGTGTTTTATTTGAATTCATTGATAAACGGTTGAATTACTGTCCAGTTTCAATTCTAAAACCTAAGTTAGTGTTGTCAAAAGATCATTCTTTAGTGGTTCATGAAATCTTAAGAATTCAAAATATGATCTTCAAGTATAATGGCTCGATTTCTCATCAAACGATTTTTTTAATTTGTTATAATTTAAAAATTAATAACAATAAATACTTGTAAACTTTACCAAATGTGTATTTTATTATTTTATAATGTATTCAATACCCATATTATATTATACAAACTGTTTTTGAGCTATTCAAAGACATTTGTAATTTGTCATTGTTTATTTTAGTTTCTTTTTGAAAATATCAATTAATAGTGAGTTCCGCTTAATGTGATCACTGGTTTATAGAATCAACCGTTTATTAGAATCAAAAATGAAAATCCCAAATCAAATTGTATGTTACTAATGTTAAATTGACCTTTTATTAGAATCACTAAGAATCGGATAAATGAGTCACTGTTATGAATAATCTTAACGTTTTTATGGTATTTGAAACTGATTAATTTATAAAACCCATTTTATTTTTGAACTTATTAGTATGACAGTATAACGTTGTACGTTATTATGTTATCTATTCAATTATCTCTGTGCGTCGTGGACTTGTGTCATTTATTATGTATGTTACATTAATTATGTAATTCTATAAAAAGATTTAATCATGAAAAAATGTTGTAAATGTTTTATTGAAGTAACCGGTTAATAGAATCAAAATGACCTGCACCAAAGTGATCACATTAAGCAAAAAACCGAAAGAAATTGTAGTACTTTATTTCTAGAGTGGTAAAGAAATGTATATACCTACGTATATTATTTGTATGGTTGAACACAATCATAGACGACCAAAATCTAAGTTCTTATGTAACAAACTCATTAAAAATTACAAGCAATAAATATAATTTATCAAAATCCAATGTTCATTATTATATTATATTTTATGTTGATCATTTGTTTGATACGGACAGTCAGTTCACGACGTCCCGTGATCGTAAATGATTATACACTTTATGGTTTTATGTACAATCTCGTCTCTTTATTGTGTGATGTATGCATGGGCGCCAAGTGCAGGGGGGCTCGGGGGCTACAGCCCCCCATGAGCTTGGTATAGCAGAGCTCAGCCACCCACGGCCTCACGGTTCTTATATTATAAAAAAAGTCATAAGTCATAACAAATCATTTTCTGACCTTCGCAGACTTAAGACATACATCAGGAGTACAATGAGTCAAACACGGTTGAATGATATTGCCATTCTTCATGTGCACCGTGATGAAGAAATAAATGTAGAAATTATCGCAAACCAATTCATCAACATTTCCAAAGTGCGGAAAAATACATTTTCTTTATAAAATGTGTAACTTTCAAAATAAATTGGCATTTTTTAATTTTTGTCTTATGATTTGTATGATAATACTATTATAATTTTATAACATACAAAACAAATAACTAAATTTTAATAGTTAATTGTTTAACGAAAAAATGTATGTAAGACTTCAGTAAAAGTGTTCATAAAATAGTGAGCCCCCCATGATATTTTTAAAACCTGGCGCCTATGGATGTATGTATATACAACATAATATTATGGGTATGAGAGAAGCTATTTCCGGGCCGTGTGACTGGCTTATAAAAGCGGGCCGCGACGGGCGGTATCAGACCTGTAGAGGTGCGATTAAAATACAAGCATTGGGGCTAACAATTTAGTACTAACAATTATATAATAATAAACGGATGAGGTAGAACCACTTTTCCACGGGCTCTTATAAGTCGTGTTCGATGTGGTTCTGTCTCACAGTGATATCTGAGCAGACACACTGAGGGTGGGACGTCAGATTGGTGGTTCTGAAAAGAACCGTTTTGATTGGCCCTAGATGCGTTAAACTCGTTATACTCGGTAATTGCCGCCTCATACAATGAGTGTCTTCGCCGCAACGAGAGGGGTTTTGCCTGAGATGTGACGAGTGTACGCCACTTTTACTGATAGCTTCGTTGTCGGCTTCGGCTGGAATATTGTGTGCTGGTGGTCTTCGTGTCTTCGTTATGTGGTTGTTAAAGTTGCAAAGAAATGTCGATTGAAGAAGCTATCGACTGGTGTGGAAACGTCCGGTATATAAGCGGTCTGCCGTACCAACTAGTAAACCATCCGCTGCCGCCGTGTATAATAGTGTTTACTATTTTTTATTTATTTATTTATTTATTTATTTAAGTTTTAAACGGGCCAGGCCCAATTACATACATAATAATAATAATAACAACAATCGATCGTTAGTAATATACATAAACAGAATAATTATAGAGAAAAACAAAAAAGGTAGGTACAATATTAATTATTATACATACATATTATTTAACATACTTATAGCTATGAATTAACAAGTAAGGAATTACAATAATTTTTGAATGAGTTGAAGTTTGGTGATATGAACAGATCGATATTTAATTTATTTATAGTTTTCATAATTCTATGATGGGGAGTATTGCTTGCGTAATTAGTTATTTCTGTGTTTAGATAGAAAGTGTTTTTAGACCGGGAGTTACGAATAGGGGTATGGAAAGAAAAGCGACTTAGGAACTCAGGACAGTCTATATTTCCTGAAAAAATTTTATACGAAAAGTACAAATCTAATCACAGACGACGTTGTTCAAGTGTTTCGAGGTTGAGAATTGTTAGTAGTGGAGTGTATGAAGAATGGGGTTCTCTGATTATGGAACATTTAAATGAAAGGAAACGAAGGAATTTTTGTTGAATTTTTTCAATGATTTGCTTATGACCCGATTGATATGGAGACCATATTATTGAGCCATATTCACAAATAGAGAGTACCAAGCTACAGTAAATAGACTTTAAAGCTAATGAATCATCAAAATCAGCACAATTATGACGGATAAAACCAAGGATTTTATTTGACCTGTTAGAAATGTTGGTAATATGACTGTCAAATTTAAGTTTAGGATCGAAATAAATACCAAGGTCTTTAATAGCCCCCATAGTCCGAAGGAGTGTTTCACCATTAAGGTTGTAATCAAATGAAGAAATAACTCGAGCTCTTGAAAATGTCATTATCTGGCATTTCTTAGTATTAAGAGTAAAATTATTGTTAATGCACCACTCATAGAGAGTATTTAAATCGAGCTGAAGTAAATCAGAATCATTCTGATTATCAACTATACGGAATAACTTCATATCATCTGCAAACATTAATTTAGTGCAATTATGGAAATGAATGTCATTAATAAAAATAAGGAATAATATTGGTGCTAAATGGGACCCTTGAGGAACTCCTGAAGTAACACGAATTGGAATTGACTAGTGTTCTTTGTAAGCTACTATTTGCTGACGATCTTCAATAAATGAGATGACCCAGGATAATAAAGAGCCACAAATACCAATTTGTTTCAATTTAGTAAATAAGATTTTATGGTTAATTTTATCGAACGCCTTGGTAAAGTCTGTGTAAATGACATCAACATTCGATCCACGAGAAAGAGCGTCAGATATAACATTTCAAAAGTTAAGTAAATTAGTAATCGTACTTTTATTTCGTCGAAAACCATGTTGATCATCTATGATTACATGATTTAAAACATATAATACCTTATTTGCAACTATTGATTCAAATATTTTAGGTATGAGAGAAAGCAAGGATATTGGACGGTAATTTGCAATGTTGGATAGATCAGATGAAGATTTAGGAATTGGTCGAATAAAACTAGTTTTCCAGCTATTAGGGAAAATCCTGAGAGAGAGTGATAAATTAAATAGGTAATGTAATGGCGTGGAAATAACAAATTTACAATCTCTTAGGAATATGTTTGGAATTAAATCGGGTCCAGGACTGGAATTGGAACTTAATGAACCTAATGCTTCAAATACCTCAAATAAATCGATAGAACAAGAATGTAGTGAAGAAATAAGAACTTTGGGTGGAGTTTGCTGCTTGTAATTGACATTAATATTATCGTAGTTTTCATAAACACTAGAGAAGTAATTATCAAAAGTATTAATAATATCCTTAGGAGTATTAAATTTATCTGTGTTTAAATGCATACAATTAGGCAAAAAATTATTTCTACGTTTACTGTTTATGAACTTCCAAAATTTTTTAGGATTGATTTTTAAATTAGTTTGAATTTTATTTATATAATTAAGATAATCTTTTTTAGAGAGAAACTTACATTTACTACGAAGATTAGACAATTTATTGTAATCACTCACCAAACCCGAACTCTTAAACACTTTATGAGCAATTTTTTTTTTAAAAATAGTTTCTATTAAATTTTTACTATACCACGGGGGGTAGAGTGACTGACGTTTAATTATTTTAGGAACAAAAATATCAATGATATCATAAATAATAGAATAGAACAAGTCGACAGCTTCATTAATACTAAGATCTTTAAATAAAGTATTCCAATCTATCGATGCTAAGCAAAACGTTATATCAGCGTAATTACAATTAAAAAAGTTATACTTGCAAAAATTATATTTAATTGGTTCACTTATAACTATAGGAATATAAATTAATAAGCCCGGATGATAAATGTCACACGGAATAAGTGGATTTACAGATTTAATTACGGATAAATTACTTAAATCATAGAGAACTAAGTCAAGCATTGAACCAGTTTTGTTATAAACATTATTAAATTGATAAAGATTTAAAAAAGATAAGTTCGATAAGAAATCTGATTCAAAATTACTTAAGTTCAATATATTTGGAAAAAATCCTATGGAACTAGCAAGCCATTGTAGTTTAGGAAAATTGTAGTCACCAACCATAATTATGTTAGTAACATAAGGAAATTTTAAAAGTAAATTATTAAAAATATCAAAATGTGCATTGTAAATTGAGATATCAGTATGAGGAGGAAAATAAACATTACCTATTATAATATAACTATTGTTTACTTTTATAATGATAAATACATGTTCAACAGGGCTGATAGGTAAAGGTAATAAACGTGAATGAAACTTATTATTAATTGATAGCAGAACACCCCCACCTCTAGAACGATTGCTAGTATTATGGTTTCGGTCACAGCGATAAGTATTATAGTTTGATAAACCTAATTCAGAAGTATTAACATTAGGAGATAACCAAGTTTCAGATAAGCCTATAAAATCATAGTCTGATAAATATACATTACGCATTAAAACATTTAATTTGGTATTGAGTCCGCGAACATTTTGATAGTAGAAATTTAGGTTATTAAGAACTGGCCCGTTTGTTAGTTTTTTTAAATGGTCGGTACACCTTTGATAAACTTCATCACTAAGTTGGTTTCGCCGGCTGTTTTACGTTCCTCGAGTTTCACTATGATATCACGAAGTTGATTACGTTGCATAATAGTACGATCTGGAGATATACGAATGGAACTGTATGTAGAAGACGTGCGAAGTTTGTGTTTATTTTTAAGTACAATAAAAACATCGGATGGCTCATGTTAAGTAACTTTAAGTGGCCGAGGTTTACTTGATTTTTGGCCTAGTCTAGAAACTAATGCTGGAGCAATATTAGGAGTTATAGAATGTAGAACAGATTTAATTAGCGATATATCATCTACAGTATTTCCATCAGATTCAGCAGCATTAAAAACAATTAAATTTCGTGATCTTGCCTGATGATCAATAACTTCGGATATTACGGTTCATAGTCCGCTGAATAGTTTGATGATTTAGTATTAGACAATTGATTTTCTAATTGGGTGACTTTATTTTCGAGCACTTAAGTACGAGTCCCCAAGTCCCGCAGTTGAACAGAAACATTGTCGAGCTTCTTATTGAGTGACGAAAGCGAGGTTTCATGTTTAGAAACCGATTGTTTAATATCATTTACTGTCGAAAGTATGGTATTAATTTTAGATATGATATCAGTATCTGCAACTGGTTGCATAACCGGTGATTTTCTAACTCCAATTAGTTTCTCGAAGCTCAATTGAAAGCATAATTCATCAAAATCTCAAAAATTTGACAAGTTGTGTTAATTTAAAAATGTATTAAATGTTCAATTTCAAAAAGGTGAGGTCAGAAATGCAGATGACAAAAATTTGAAATATTTACTTCCACAAAGGTTGATGAAAAAGTTGAAAAAATTATAAACACATTCATGCCCAGTGACCTATTTGTAGGGCGGTTTATGGCATCGTTATCGAATCTATTTTTAGAATTATTTTCCCCAATGTGTCCATCTACTACGTGACATTGAATTTATTATAACAAAAATTATTTCGTTCATTAGAACTGATGGTTTTATTAAAAAATAATTTTTGTACAGCAGTGTATTTTTCAGTCACCATTTCAAAGTAAGTAAAAATTATTTTGTTTATCTATAATTTACACACACATTTACAAAAACTATTAAGTAATATATAGTAAACATATTTTACAAACTGGGGAACACATTTTATTTATATTTAATTATTTATTAGCATACCAAACATAGTGTCCTAAATGAAGGACACTGGGTGCATTAGTTACTAAAATTATATTACCATGCATAAATATGATAAAAATGATAGAGCATAAAATTAAATATATTTTTATTTGTTTTAAATGCAATATATAACTAATTTTAAATTTTATAGACGACTAATTGTTCACGAAGTAACTGAATTATTAGAACAAGTAGATATCGATGATATTTCAAACGATGTTACTGACGTACTCGTATTTATTTAGCCACCAGTAAATGTGAATAATGGCATCACTGATAATGACAGCGATGATGATGCATCGATAGGTGATATAACTACAACCTAAGCGGCTAGCTTACTAAACGCTTACTAAACTGTAGTATGGCGTTAGGAAGATCTCGAAACTAAAAATATTTTTATTGATAAGCAAAAACCTAATTTATTTTATAATACTCTACAGCCCTATGAACTGTTTGACCTATTTTTCGACCAACAAGTGTTGGAAATGATTGTTGATAATTCAAATAATTATGTATCTCATAAAAACCAATCACTTTCGTTATGGTATGTTACGTTTCTGATTCGGGTATTTCGGTATGTGCATAGGAGGACAATAGCACTGTACCATAGCATCCAATAATATTGGAGTTGAGCAGTCAATATGGTCTGTTTCAGATAAAAGAAGTATAAGATTACGATTACCACAACCACAACTTATACATTTATACAACCAAAATACGGGCGGTGTTGATCGTATGGATTAAAATGTTTCTCAATATCAACATTCCATTCGTGGTAAAAAATGGTATTCGTGTATAGTATCATACCCTATTGATTTGGCTGTATAGAATGCTTGGCAGTTGCATAAGCTCCATACTGAAAAACCAATGGACCTTTTGGCTTTTCGTAGACATATTGCGACTTGTTATCTACAAAAATCCAACAAGGCACCAAATCCTGGACGAAAAGGTGGAAAACTGTCTAGTTGTATACTTGTATTCCTCGATATAATGGTGTGATGCATTACTTAGTTCTACAAGGCAAACAAACAAGGTCATATAAAAACCACTTCAAGATGTAACAAATGTGATGTTGGGGTGCATTTGAAGTGCAACATACAGTTTCACATTTTAAAATAATTTATATTTATTCAGATAATTTAATAATTTATCAATTTTAAAAGTAGAAAGTTGAAATTATGTTGTTCAATTATAACTATATGAGTATTTAATTTTGTTTTGTATATTATGTATTGGCTATTTACGAAATTTGTAAGAAATGGTAATTATTTATTAATTCATGGTGTTGTTTAAAGCAAATATTATGATTTAATTTTCATAATAATATTCCTTATTCTGTGTTGATCCATCAGTCAACAGCAGTACAGTGTTTTATAATTTTAAATATAATTTTATTTTTTCAAATTTTACCATTTTAATGTAGTGTATTTCATTTGGTTTTAGAACGATACTGAAATGCTAAGAAATTTCAAAAAATTACAGTTTTTGTCACCTGAGTCAATAATGAGTTTGTGAAAAACACGCTGCAGATGCTATTTGCATTTAACACATTAGTTACTTCAAAACATTGATTCTGACACGTTCTAGGTATGGTATATTTTAGCAGGTGCAAAAAATAATTTAAAAATAGATTGAACTGAAGTTACCAGAATTTTCTGTAAAGGTGTGTGTACAAAGAAAAATTATACATCATGTATTACGTTACCATCGTAGAGCACGTTTAATTCAATAGACACCATGTCTGCTATATCGGATAGATATACGGTTAAAAACTTCTGTTCTTGCTGACAGTCAAAGCAAATGTGTTAAAACAGATGTATATATAATCGTTATTATACGTGGCATAGCATGACAAGAACACCTTAGTAAAAACTAATGCAAGTTATGTGAATATTATGAACAATAAAATAAAATAATACAACCCGTCTTTTTTGATAAGCCATCTGTTTCCAACCTCTTCAGTATCTACAAAATAAATAATGTTCACGATTATTATTAAGCTGTTTCATTTTTAAAACCAATATAATATACCTAAAAACAGAATAATCTTATTTTGCTTTATCGATGACCGCGATTCATTGTTTAATATTATGGATTGTGTAAAAAATATGTGTTTGACATTAAATATAGGTAATCGATATGTGCACAATAACTTTAAAATGTCGGAGTTTCAATAATAGCAAATCCATTTGAGAGAATTATTATTCTAAATTATTCGGAGACGGTCCGTCTATATAATTGTTTCATTTTATACTTTTATAGTACATTTTTTTTTATATCCTATTTAAATTATACCTTATTATTGTTGAGTATAACTTGTTATGTTCGTTGTTGAAGTACAAGAAACTGATAAGAAAAAATACAGTTATTATCACCTGAGACAATAATTATTAATTATACAAAATAAAGCAAAACTCATACGCTCAAAGCACTTTATAATATAGATAATTAATAACAATTGTGATATGTGGGAAAAGAGAATATGGAATACCATATACTAGTTTTCGACAAAATGAGTTTTGTAATATATATGACTCAAAACAAAAAAAATCTCAGATACTTAACATTTTCGCCAAATGTTTATATGAACACATTCCAACACATTTCAATTCTTTTTTAAATGTGATACGAGTTTGCTCAGAAATTGTGTGAATACCAATTATAGAATTTTGAATACCTATGCATAGTTATAATATTTTATCCTGCGTGGTCAAAAATAGAATGTACCTAACATTTAACCATTTAATTTATTCAAAGTTCCTAGTTAGACGAAATTTAAAATGTATTACGAAATGTATGATGCGAAATGTATTTGGAAAGCGTTCATACAAACGTTTGTCGAAAATCTCAATTACATAAGATTTTTTTTAGTCGTCTTTTTTATTAATAATATTATTAGTAATAATAATTTATTGCATTTAAAGAAATATACAAAGAAATATACAAATACTATTTATAGAATATTATACAACTAAAATATAAAATTTAATTAAATTACACAAATGATAAATGATTGTCTCCAAAAGCCTAGGCTTGTGGAGGAGACAACAGTTCTTATTTGAGAGGTAATATTATACAAATATGAAATAAAGAATAATTACATTGGTTCATCCTTATTATCAAATAACTTAATACTAATGAATATAATAATACTCAATAATATTAGATAAAATTGGAAAATGTTGAAATATAATGTAATAATTGATATATACTATGTAAGTATTTACAAACAAATTTTTATCTATGTCTTAAAAATACAAAACCGTTTTTATTGAAAACTAGTTTTTGCAAACCATATTCTCTTAAGCCATGTAACCACGCATATTCTATTCATTGACTCGGGTGATAAACACGGTATTTTTCAATTTATTGCAATTCTACAACCAACGTAACTAGATATACACTCCAATAATAAACATATGTTTATATATGTTCATATGAACACATTATAATACATTTTAGTGCTTTTTGAAATGTAACACAAGGTTGCTCAGAAATCGTCTGAATACCAATTATTAAGTTTTGAAAATGCATAGTTATAATATTTTATCCTTCGTGGTCAAAAATAAAATTGACCAAACATTTAACCATTTAATATATTAAGTTATTTAAAGTTAGTACACACGTAATCTATTACAAAATGTATGATGCAAAATGTATTTTGAAAGTGTTCCTATAATCGTTTGAGGATACTGTCAATTATTTAAGGTTTTTATTATTTGAGCCTTATAAGCAAAACTTTTTTTGGCGAGCAATATTCTCTTAAGCCAAGTTTTCTATGTGATATATACTATTCATTGACTCTTGTGATAAACACTGTATTTTTCAGTTTATTTTTTACTTCTACAACCAACGTGCGACATATACACTGCAATAATAACTTATAAGGTATAATTTGAAAAAATATGTAAGTTCTACGATACAATAAAATATTAAAATAAAACATCAAAACCATTTATTTGCAATAAACTAAATGTTGTAAATTGGTTTAGTTATTAAAAAAGGTACCAAAATGAATTATAATTTATTACTTTATAATTTTAGATTTTCCCCGTTCTCATGATTATAGATATTTATTCAAATGTATTTCTGCACAGTCTTGATGAATACAGATTATCAGAGAGGGATACTTATCGGATATGAATGAGAAGAAATGTTGTATTACTGTCATGACACATTTAGCTATTACGACAGGCAGTCAATGGTGAGTCTTATGGATGATATACATTATAGACTCGGCCATCGAGTAATTGAAAGGCACCCCCAACCTTTTGTCATACAGTGTCATATATTTTACATGATGGTGTTATCATATAATTACAGAATTCATATGTAGCAAATTTTGTGAAGTATAGAGTATATTAGAGATCTTTAATTAAAAATAAAAATACCGTTTTCCGTTTTCCGTTGTATGAATATTAAACTTTATGATCGCTGTTTAATGTTTTAAAAAATGCGATTTATGCGTTTAAACTAGGGTTAGGTTAGGAAAACCGGTTAAAACCGGTTAATAATCGGTATTGGTGATTTATCTTAACCGTAAACCAGAGCGAGAGCGATAAAACAAGATAGGGGTTTTTAAACCTGATATTGAAACCCATGATAATTTGATCAGTAACCAAGACCGAAACCGTTTTTTTGCTTAGTGGTTAACTGGTTTTTTAAATCAAACGATAAATGACTAGTCTTTTTATTAGCTTTTAGTTTTAATATTGCAGCTCAAAAATTAGTGATACTTATGTTATTATTTCAGAAATATCTGAACTTAAAACGAGAGTCAAAATTCCGTGAATATAACGGTTAGACTATACAATTCTCTGTAGATATAATAAATATAAATTGAATTCCGCTTATACTTTTTTATGTATATGTTACCGTCAATGTCGTAAATTCAGGTAATGATGATATTGACTAGCCAATTAATATAATGCCTGGGTAACTTGGTCATTATCTATAATCAACATATATTTGTAACATTGACTTGGTAAATCAGACGATGTTATAATTTGATAAATTCACTAGTTATTATAACATATCCTATCGTCGTGTAGTCAATGTTATCTTTTATCGTTTTAACTTTAAAAACC